>NW_027140967.1:80000-81072 GCF_036365525.1 Heterodontus francisci
GGGAGAGGTGAGTGAGAGGGTTAATCTCCCTCTGATAGGGAACAGGCTGCCTGGTGTGTGTAAATGGGGAGAGGTGAGTGAGAGGGTTAATCCCCCTCCGATAGGGAACAGGCTGCCAGGTGTGTGTAAATGGGGAGAGGTGGGTGAGAGGGTTAATCCCCCTCCGATAGGGAACAGGCTGCCCGGTGTGTGTAAATGGGGAGAGGTGGGTGAGAGGGTTAATCCCCCTCCGATAGGGAACAGGCTGCCCGGTGTGTGTAAATGGGGAGAGGTGGGTGAGAGGGTTAATCCCCCTCCGATAGGGAACAGGCTGCCCGGTGTGTGTAAATGGGGAGAGGTGGGTGAGAGGGTTAATCCCCCTCCGATAGGGAACAGGCTGCCCGGTGTGTGTAAATGGGGAGAGGTGGGTGAGAGGGTTAATCCCCTCCGATAGGGAACAGGCTGCCCGGTGTGTGTAAATGGGGAGAGGTGGGTGAGAGGGTTAATCCCCCTCCGATAGGGAACAGGCTGCCCGGTGTGTGTAAATGGGAGAGGTGGGTGAGAGGGGTTAATCCCCCTCCGATAGGGAATAGGCTGCCCGGTGTGTGTAAATGGGGAGAGGTGGGTGAGAGGGTTAATCCCCTCCGATAGGGAACAGGATGCCTGGTGTGTGTAAATGGGGAGAGGTGGGTGAGAGGGTTAATCCCCCTCCGATAGGGAACAGACTGCCCGGTGTGTGTAAATGGGGAGAGGTGGGTGAGAGAGTTAATCCCCCTCCGATAGGGAACAGACTGCCCGGTGTGTGTAAATGGGGAGAGGTGGGTGAGAGGGTTAATCCCCATCCGATAGGGAACAGGCTGCCCGGTGTGTGTGTAAATGTTTGATACAATTCCTGTGACATTCATGCCATTTGGTGCCTGCAAATGTATTTCTCTCTTGGAAATGTAATGAAATGAGATATATAGTTTGATGACGGAAGATGTTCACTATATATTTTTTGTAGAGATATCTTCACAGTAAAGTTTACCTCAAGATTAAAAGTGTAATGATTTTTATAAACTGACCCTGCACCTCTCCAACTGTGGGACTAAAA
>NW_027140968.1:12500-20000 GCF_036365525.1 Heterodontus francisci
CCTCGCCGTATCGATCGAGTGACCTGGGCACGCACTTTTTTTTCCTTTCACACAGTGTGGGGTTGGCGGCGGCGGGGGGGGGGGGAGAAAGCATGCAACTTGGTTGACGTCGCCTGGTCAACTCGCATCGGTTTTCCGTCCCCATCACTGTAAGGAGCAACCGCGACCAGCGTAGCCAAACAGGTCGACCAAAGCTTTCGGCGCTCGCACGGAGAGGTGATGCCAGCCGGCGTGCGTCGCCTAACTTGGACAAAATTCTGGGCACGCACTTTTCGTTTGAGACTAGGACATACATGTAGTGCAACCCAAGGAAACCAGGCGACGCCGCCACAATCTGCGCCTGACAGACAAAGATAACCGTTCACAAGGAGCCTTGTTATTTCGCACCAAGTCTTTTGCGGGCATAGTTTCTTTCTTTGACATGTATATCTGTATGAAGGTCGGCTTTGCTCTGCCATCGCAGCCTCCCTTCTTTGCTTTTCTCACTGTACCAACAGACATGTCATAGACTTTGGTTTTTTTTTTATTAATTCTTTTCCTGTGGGTGTGGTGTGCCTCCGCACCCCCCAATCTGTTCCAAGGCCTTGTTTTCTCTCGCTCGCCAAAACACTTTGTCTGTTTTCACAGCCAGTCTACCGGCCTAGACCCAACTGTGCGATATTTCAGAGCCGGCAACAGAGCATGGAAAGTCCGCCAGATTTACCCTTAAATGCTCATAAATGACTTCCAGGCACTCTTCGGAAGGTCTTTTATTTCAAAAGAAGGTCCTTCCTTGAGGGAGCACTTCTTCGGCCACTTTGCAAGTGCAACCGCTGCCAGCAAAAGTTCTGAAAATCGAGTTCCCGAAAATCTCCGGGTACCCCGCCAACCCCCAGCCACCCGAATCGCAAGTGTCAATTCGGCGGGTTGCCTGCCGGTAGTCCTTCCGAAAATGAGGCGCCAAATCGCCGCAACCGGCCATTTTTCATTTCGGCATCGGGACTTCCGACGGCAACTGATTAACTAGCCCGGGGACTAGAGCGGCAGCAAATGCAACGTGCCCTCTTGGCGGGAGCAACTTGACCGCCCCCGTGGGGAAAGGTCAACTCGGGGCCCGGGAAAGTCGCCGAGTCCGACCCCATACACTTCCATGAGTTGGGGGTTTTGGCCTTCCCGGCCCAAGGCTCGCCTTATTTCGGCCTGCACTTTCGGAAAAGGGTGCATTTCCTTTTGGTTAATGATTTCACCAGCCCGGGTCTTAGCCTCTGCCCCGACGGCTAAGTCTTTTGGTTAATGATTTCCTGCGGCTGGGACTACCCTTTCCCCCGCCCTGCAGGCACCCGGGTCGGGAGGCCGTCGGGGGCACTTTCCGGGGCAAATCCGGACCCTTACGCAAGGGAGAGTGCGCCCCCCGCCTCGGCCGGGGGTCAGGCTGCCGCCTATTAAGCCCGACAGAAAACCCGAAAAATGGACGAAAATGGGAAAAAATCCCATCCGAAAAAGGCTTAAAAGTCGGTTGGGCGGCAGCTAGGGTCGGTCTCTGCAGACCTGGAGGCTCGGGTGGACTCTTGGAATAAACGTCCAAGTCCCGACTTGCCACCTCCTACTACTGTGCAGATACCCCGCCAACCCCCAGCCACCCGAATGACAAGCGTCCGATCAGCGGGACGAATTTGACAACTCTGGCCGGACCTCTGGAACTCCATCCCGGGTAACCGGGGCAAATTTTTCCGCTTGATCGCCCTTCCACTGGTTAACCATTTGCCCTTTCGGACTTAGTCTCTGGACATTATTCGACGGATTTTCTGGTTAACCATTTGCCCTTTCGGACTTAGTCTCTGGGCATTATTTTCGACTTTTTGGTTAATGATTTCATACTTTTTACTTACTTTTGCCCTTTTTGGTTAATGATTACTCTGCTTACTGGTTAACCATTTGCCCTTTCGGACTTAGTCTCTGGACATTATTTTCGAGTTTTTGGTTAATGATTTCACACTTTTAACATATTTTTGCGCTTTTTGGTTAATGATTACTCTGCTTACTGGTTAACCATTTGCCCTTTCGGACTTAGTCTCTGGACATTATTTTCGACTTTTTGGTTAATGATTTCACACTTTTTACTTACTTTTGCGATTTTTGGTTAATGATTTCACACTTTTAACATATTTTTGCGCTTTTTGGTTAATGATTACTCTGCTTACTGGTTAACCATTTGCCCTTTCGGACTTAGTCTCTGGAGATTATTTTCGACTTTTTGGTTAATGATTTCACACTTTTAACTTAATTTTGTGCTTTTTGGTTAATGATTTCACACTTTTTACTTACTTTTGCGATTTTTGGTTAATGATTACTCTGCTTACTGGTTAACCATTTGCCCTTTCGGACTTAGTCTCTGGACATTATTTTCGAGTTTTTGGTTAATGATTTCACACTTTTAACATATTTTTGCGCTTTTTGGTTAATGATTACTCTGCTTACTGGTTAACCATTTGCCCTTTCGGACTTAGTCTCTGGAGATTATTTTCGAGTTTTTGGTTAATGATTTCACACTTTTTACTTACTTTTGCGCTTTTTGGTTACTGATTTCACACTTTTTACATATTTTTGCGCTTTTTGGTTAATGATTACTCTGCTTACTGGTTAATTATTTGCCCTTTCGGACTTAGTCTCTGCACATTATTTTCGAGTTTTTGGTTAATGATTTCACACTTTTAACATATTTTTGCGCTTTTTGGTTAATGATTACTCTGCTTACTGGTTAACCATTTGCCCTTTCGGACTTAGTCTCTGGAGATTATTTTCGAGTTTTTGGTTAATGATTTCACACTTTTTACTTACTTTTGCGCTTTTTGGTTACTGATTTCACACTTTTTACATATTTTGCGCTTTTTGGTTAATGATTACTCTGCTTACTGGTTAATTATTTGCCCTTTCGGACTTAGTCTCTGCACATTATTTTCGAGTTTTTGGTTAATGATTTCACACTTTTAACATATTTTTGCGCTTTTTGGTTAATGATTACTCTGCTTACTGGTTAACCATTTGCCCTTTCGGACTTAGTCTCTGGAGATTATTTTCGAGTTTTTGGTTAATGATTTCACACTTTTTACTTACTTTTGCGCTTTTTGGTTACTGATTTCACACTTTTTACATATTTTTGCGCTTTTTGGTTAATGATTACTCTGCTTACTGGTTAATTATTTGCCCTTTCGGACTTAGTCTCTGCACATTATTTTCGAGTTTTTGGTTAATGATTTCACACTTTTAACATATTTTTGCGCTTTTTGGTTAATGATTACTCTGCTTACTGGTTAACCATTTGCCCTTTCGGACTTAGTCTCTGGAGATTATTTTCGACTTTTTGGTTAATGATTTCACACTTTTAACTTAATTTTGTGCTTTTTGGTTAATGATTTCACACTTTTTACTTACTTTTGCGATTTTTGGTTAATGATTACTCTGCTTACTGGTTAACCATTTGCCCTTTCGAACTTAGTCTCTGGACATTATTTTCGAGTTTTTGGTTAATGATTTCACACTTTTAACATATTTTTGCGCTTTTTGGTTAATGATTACTCTGCTTACTGGTTAATTATTTGCCCTTTCGGACTTAGTCTCTGCACATTATTTTCGAGTTTTTGGTTAATGATTTCACACTTTTAACATATTTTTGCGCTTTTTGGTTACTGATTTCATACTTTTTACTTACTTTTGCGCCTTTTGGTTAATGATTACTCTGCTTACTGGTTAACCATTTGCCCTTTCGGACTTAGTCTCTGGACATTATTTTCGAGTTTTTGGTTAATGATTTCACACTTTTTACTTACTTTTGCGATTTTTGGTTAATGATTACTCTGCTTACTGGTTAACCATTTGCCCTTTCGGACTTAGTCTCTGGACATTATTTTCGGGTTTTTGGTTAATGATTTCACACTTTTTACTTACTTTTGCGATTTTTGGTTAATGATTACTCTGCTTACTGGTTAACCATTTGCCCTTTCGGACTTAGTCTCTGGACATTGTTTTCGACATTTTGGTTAATGATTTCACACTTTTAACTTAATTTTGTGCTTTTTGGTTAATGATTTCATACTTTTTACTTACTTTTGCGATTTTTGGTTAATGATTTCATACTTTTTACTTACTTTTGCGATTTTTGGTTAATGATTTCATACTTTTTACTTACTTTTGCCCTTTTTGGTTAATGATTTCATACTTTTTACTTACTTTTGCGATTTTTGGTTAATGATTACTCTGCTTACTGGTTAACCATTTGCCCTTTCGGACTTGGTCTCTGGACATTATTTTCGACTTTTTGGTTAATGATTTCACACTTTTAACTTAATTTTGTGCTTTTTGGTTAATGATTTCATACTTTTTACTTACTTTTGCCCTTTTTGGTTAATGATTACTCTGCTTACTGGTTAACCATTTGCCCTTTCGGACTTAGTCTCTGCACATTATTTTCGAGTTTTTGGTTAATGATTTCACACTTTTAACATATTTTTGCGATTTTTGGTTAATGATTACTCTGCTTACTGGTTAACCATTTGCCCTTTCGGACTTAGTCTCTGGAGATTATTTTCGACTTTTTGGTTAATGATTTCACACTTTTAACATATTTTTGCGCTTTTTGGTTACTGATTTCATACTTTTTACTTACTTTTGCGCCTTTTGGTTAATGATTACTCTGCTTACTGGTTAACCATTTGCCCTTTCGGACTTAGTCTCTGGAGATTATTTTCGAGTTTTTGGTTAATGATTTCACACTTTTTACTTACTTTTGCGATTTTTGGTTAATGATTACTCTGCTTACTGGTTAACCATTTGCCCTTTTGGACTTAGTCTCTGGAGATTATTTTCGACTTTTTGGTTAATGATTTCACACTTTTTACTTACTTTTGCGATTTTTGGTTAATGATTTCACACTTTTTACTTACTTTTGCGATTTTTGGTTAATGATTACTCTGCTTACTGGTTAACCATTTGCCCTTTCGGACTTAGTCTCTGGAGATTATTTTCGAGTTTTTGGTTAATGATTTCACACTTTTTACTTACTTTTGCGATTTTTGGTTAATGATTTCACACTTTTTACTTACTTTTGCGATTTTTGGTTAATGATTACTCTGCTTACTGGTTAACCATTTGCCCTTTCGGACTTGGTCTCTGGACATTATTTTCGAGTTTTTGGTTAATGATTTCACACTTTTTACTTACTTTTGCGATTTTTGGTTAATGATTACTCTGCTTACTGGTTAACCATTTGCCCTTTCGGACTTAGTCTCTGGAGATTATTTTCGAGTTTTTGGTTAATGATTTCACACTTTTTACTTACTTTTGCGATTTTTGGTTAATGATTACTCTGCTTACTGGTTAACCATTTGCCCTTTCGGACTTAGTCTCTGCACATTATTTTCGAGTTTTTGGTTAATGATTTCACACTTTTAACATATTTTTGCGCTTTTTGGTTAATGATTACTCTGCTTACTGGTTAACCATTTGCCCTTTTGGACTTAGTCTCTGGACATTATTTTCGAGTTTTTGGTTAATGATTTCACACTTTTTACTTACTTTTGCGATTTTTGGTTAATGATTTCACACTTTTTACTTACTTTTGCGATTTTTGGTTAATGATTACTCTGCTTACTGGTTAACCATTTGCCCTTTCGGACTTAGTCTCTGGAGATTATTTTCGAGTTTTTGGTTAATGATTTCACACTTTTTACTTACTTTTGCGATTTTTGGTTAATGATTTCACACTTTTTACTTACTTTTGCGATTTTTGGTTAATGATGACTCTGCTTACTGGTTAACCATTTGCCCTTTCGGACTTAGTCTCTGCACATTATTTTCGAGTTTTTGGTTAATGATTTCACACTTTTTACTTACTTTTGCGATTTTTGGTTAATGATTTCATACTTTTTACTTACTTTTGCGATTTTTGGTTAATGATTACTCTGCTTACTGGTTAACCATTTGCCCTTTCGGACTTGGTCTCTGGACATTATTTTCGAGTTTTTGGTTAATGATTTCACACTTTTAACATAATTTTGCGCTTTTTGGTTAATGATTACTCTGCTTGCTTGTTACTGATTTCCCCTTTCGGACTTGATCTCTGGCCGTTCTTTTCGACCTTTTTGGATAAGGTTTCCACACTCTGAAATTATTTTGGGCTCACTGATTAGGCGAGATCAAGGGGGCATGCCTGGGCACTTTGGGCTCAGTTTGGGAAGGCGGCGTCCGTGTGCTCCTCCGCCCTTCCCGCACTTGCGGCTAGGTTTGCCAAACTGCGCTGACCCGCAGCCCTGCCTTTTTGCCCACGGCACGGAACGACTCAAGTCTGGCTCCGTTCCAGGCCGTTGCCTCCGGCTGCCCGCCGTCCGGCCGGCCTGGGACGTACCCCGGCTGACGGCGCCGGAGGCCCTCTAGCAGCCACCGGTGCCGCGGGCCAATGGGTCCGGGCGTTCCGGAGCTATCGGTGGGGAAGTGCTCTCCCCTTTTCCTGACGCCGTTCGCCCGCGCAGAGGTGCAGCCTGACGGGACTGCTGTCGCCTTCCGCGGCGCACCGGCCCCTTTCACCTGCCGTCGACCGCGCGGAGCTCGGACCTCCCTCCCCGAAGTTATGGCCCCGGCGCCGGAGGGTGCCCGGGGCCGGGCATTCAGCGGGGTGAGTCTTCACCTTCCCGGTCAGCCTGCGGGGTCGGTGCGCCGGCACTCGACGCCGGAGGGTCCCCTCTTTCCGTAGAGCCCCGCCCGGTGCCGATCGGCCGGCGGATTGCGGAGCGAACCGCGCCTGACCGACGGGCCTCGGAAACCCGTTGCAGTCGACGGGGGGGAACCGGACAGCGGGACGAGGTGCCGATTCCACCCGCAGATTCGATCCCGAAATCCCGCGGGATTCGGCGGTCCGACCCGACAGATTCAAACGTCGCCCGGGCGGCCCCCAGCGGTCGGGCCGGCCTGGTTCCGCCACCGCCCGATGCCCCTCGCCCCCGGCTACCGCCGGCCGCGCAGACCGAGCGAATGCGGCCGGACGTCCGGCGGCAATCGGCCGGAAAGCGGTATGGCCATTTCCTACTGTCCCTCGGACGGGCAGAGGGGCGGCGCCGGGGCACTCGCGGACCAGGCCGCGCCCCTCCGAGCCCTACCGCCTGCCGTCGACCGCGCGGGGATCGGACCTCCCTCCCCGAAGTTATGGCCCCGGAGCCGGAGGGTACCCGGGGCCGGGCATTCAGCGGGGTGAGTCTTCACCTTCCCGGTCAGCCTGCGGGGTCGGTGCGCCGGCACTCGACGCGGGAGGGTCCCCTCTTTCCGTAGAGCCCCGCCCGGTGCCGATCGGCCGGCGGATTGCGGAGCGAACCGCGCCTGACCGACGGGCCTCGGAAACCCGTTGCAGTCGACCGGGGGGAACCGGACAGCGGGACGAGGTGCCGATTCCACCCGCAGATTCGATCCCGAAATCCCGCGGGATTCGGCGGTCCGACCCGACAGATTCAAACGTCGCCCGGGCGGCCCCCAGCG
>NW_027140968.1:25000-27500 GCF_036365525.1 Heterodontus francisci
CCCGACTCCGAGAAGACTCGATCCCAACGAGCCGGGGGCCGCTACCGGCCTCACACCGTCCTCAGGCTAAGCCTCGATCAGAAGGACTTGGGCCCCGGAGCGTCGTCAGAGAAAGAGGTCTTCTATACGCCACATTTCCCACGCCCGCCAGGCGAGCGGGGATTCGGCGCTGGGCTGTTCCCTCTTCACTCGCAGTTACTAGGGGAATCCTTGTTAGTTTCTTTTCCTCCGCTTAGTAATATGCTTAAATTCAGCGGGTTGTCACGTCTGATCTGAGGTCGTAGGCAGAATGGTGAGCGATCGCGTGCGTGCGTTTCTCAACATCGGATGGCCCCCGCCCAGACTTAAACGCAGCACCAAAAGCTCCAGGCCGGCCGGTATATCTCGCAACTTAATGACAACGGCACCTCGTACTCAACCCTCGGGGGGGGGGGCGCTCACCAGGCCAGGGGTTAGTAACGAGCGGATGTGCACGCGTGTCGACGTCGGGCTTGCGACCGGGCTCGGCTCATAACTGTTCCGGAGTGCCGATAAGGGAGGTGCCGAAGACAAAGAGCGTGGGCGCGGTGCTGGTTTGAACTGCACGAGGGCAGGAGAGAAAAGCGAGCAGCCCACGGGAAGCAAGCGTGGAAAGGACCCGAGACTAGCAGCAGCTAGAAGGCGTGGCAAGAGTTTGGAGCACGTGCAACCGGGGTGGGGGAGTTGGTTCGAAAAGCAGGCAGCAGAGACCAGGGGGACAGGACCGTGCGGCACTGACTAGGTGCACCCTCAGATGTAGGCGAGCTTGCCGGAGGCACAGCGGGAGGCATGCGTGTGGAAGGAGACAGGGCTCCAGCACAACACGCAGCACCGCAGGGACTCCATGGCAAAACTGCACAAACACCGAATGAGGGCACGCAAAGCCAGCGAGGCAGCACGGCAAGCCCACAGTCAACTACGTCAAGCTCTCCTCCTCCTCGTCCAGAACCACTAAACCACGTCGACCACTGGCAACAGCCATCGAGACCGAACCACACGGTTTGCGTCCACCGACATGCCACACCGAGTCTCTCTCTCTCTCTATGCCGATTCACCAGGCATCGTTCCCATCTCTGCTCTGCACACTCCACAGAGAGTCAACTCTGCCCTCCACGATCCATTCGGAGGCTAACGGCCCGGCAGCAAGCAGTCCCAGCACTGACGCAGTCGTTCGTTTGCAACCCACTGACAGCCGTCCTGGGAAAAGCAGAGGCTGGCCGAGACCAGTGCCGGCGCGCCCGGAGGCCCACGCCGGACTGCCCCCCCCATCGCGATTAAATGGAGGGACAGAGGTCGAACTCTCCCAAAGGCGGAGTAAACTCCAGGTCTGCACTTAGGGGGACGAAGAGGAGCAAAGGAACCTCTGCGACAAAACCCCAGCCGCGCTCCCGCCGGCAAAGGCGAGTGCGATTGATTGTCAAGCGACCCTCAGACAGGCGTAGCCCCGGGAGGAACCCGGGGCCGCAAAGTGCGTTCAAAGTGTCGATGATCAATGTGTCCTGCAATTCACATTAATTCTCGCAGCTAGCTGCGTTCTTCATCGACGCACGAGCCGAGTGATCCACCGCTAAGAGTTGTCTCAGGTTTTCGGTCCGTCCCTCGCGCGAGGGGTCGAACCCGGAACGTGCGAACGCTCCCCCGCCCTCCCCAATGGGGTGTGGGGGGTGGGAGAGCCCCAGCCTGGCACGGCCCTTCGGATTTCAGTCGAACAATCACAATGACCAAAGAAAGGTTTTCACGCGGCCAACGTGGTCAGGGCGCTCGCGAGGCGAAGCGCGTCAGCTCGTCCGACGCCGGAGCCCAACCGTGCCGACGCGCACCACGGACAACAGAGGCAGGGTCTCTGCCGCCACCGAGGCCGGGAGGACGAGGAGAGAGAGAGAGCGAACGCGGACGGACTGAGTGGGGTACAAGGCCGACAGGATGAGCCCGCTGCGGGGAAACAAATCCTGCCTCCGCGGCCAGGTACATTCTCTCGAACGTCACGGCTGCCATCTCAAGCTCGACACCGGCAACGGACACGCGAGTCTTTAAACCGCCGCTCCGCCAAAAGCACCAGCTCGCGGGGCCGGAGGGGGAGTCGTGTAGGTACCCTGTACCGGTAAAGGGAGGGTGACTAGAGCGACCAAAGTGTCCCCACGGTGGGAAAGAAAACCGGGCCTGCATCACCGGATCAGTCCCTGCAGAGCTCACAGTGGCCGGTTGACGAGGTCCCGACGGCGGGCCGCCGGGCAGCACCCAAGCCCGCAGAAGCTCCCTTCAATTCGACTGCGGTTGTAATGCTGCAAGACGGTGGCAAGTCCATAGGAAGGCGGGTGCTTCTACGGTCGCCGGTCCCGGACGAGAGCTGGGTGGCCCGTCAGTGACAGCGTAAAGACGAGGAGAGCCTGGCCAGTGAGAAGAGAGGAGGAGGGGCTGGAGGAAGGCGTGGAGTACAGAGAACGAAAGCCTCACGCTCACCCTGCCGGATGGGATGCACAAC
>NW_027140968.1:32500-35780 GCF_036365525.1 Heterodontus francisci
GATACCCCGCCAACCCCCAGCCACCCGAATGACAAGCGTCCGATCAGCGGGACGAATTTGACAACTCTGGCCGGACCTCTGGAACTCCATCCCGGGTAACCGGGGCAAATTTTTCCGCTTGATCGCCCTTCCACTGGTTAACCATTTGCCCTTTCGGACTTAGTCTCTGGACATTATTCGACGGATTTTCTGGTTAACCATTTGCCCTTTCGGACTTAGTCTCTGGGCATTATTTTCGACTTTTTGGTTAATGATTTCATACTTTTTACTTACTTTTGCCCTTTTTGGTTAATGATTACTCTGCTTACTGGTTAACCATTTGCCCTTTCGGACTTAGTCTCTGGACATTATTTTCGAGTTTTTGGTTAATGATTTCACACTTTTAACATATTTTTGCGCTTTTTGGTTAATGATTACTCTGCTTACTGGTTAACCATTTGCCCTTTCGGACTTAGTCTCTGGACATTATTTTCGACTTTTTGGTTAATGATTTCACACTTTTTACTTACTTTTGCGATTTTTGGTTAATGATTTCACACTTTTAACATATTTTTGCGCTTTTTGGTTAATGATTACTCTGCTTACTGGTTAACCATTTGCCCTTTCGGACTTAGTCTCTGGAGATTATTTTCGACTTTTTGGTTAATGATTTCACACTTTTAACTTAATTTTGTGCTTTTTGGTTAATGATTTCACACTTTTTACTTACTTTTGCGATTTTTGGTTAATGATTACTCTGCTTACTGGTTAACCATTTGCCCTTTCGGACTTAGTCTCTGGACATTATTTTCGAGTTTTTGGTTAATGATTTCACACTTTTAACATATTTTTGCGCTTTTTGGTTAATGATTACTCTGCTTACTGGTTAACCATTTGCCCTTTCGGACTTAGTCTCTGGAGATTATTTTCGAGTTTTTGGTTAATGATTTCACACTTTTTACTTACTTTTGCGCTTTTTGGTTACTGATTTCACACTTTTTACATATTTTTGCGCTTTTTGGTTAATGATTACTCTGCTTACTGGTTAATTATTTGCCCTTTCGGACTTAGTCTCTGCACATTATTTTCGAGTTTTTGGTTAATGATTTCACACTTTTAACATATTTTTGCGCTTTTTGGTTAATGATTACTCTGCTTACTGGTTAACCATTTGCCCTTTCGGACTTAGTCTCTGGAGATTATTTTCGAGTTTTTGGTTAATGATTTCACACTTTTTACTTACTTTTGCGCTTTTTGGTTACTGATTTCACACTTTTTACATATTTTTGCGCTTTTTGGTTAATGATTACTCTGCTTACTGGTTAATTATTTGCCCTTTCGGACTTAGTCTCTGCACATTATTTTCGAGTTTTTGGTTAATGATTTCACACTTTTAACATATTTTTGCGCTTTTTGGTTAATGATTACTCTGCTTACTGGTTAACCATTTGCCCTTTCGGACTTAGTCTCTGGAGATTATTTTCGACTTTTTGGTTAATGATTTCACACTTTTAACTTAATTTTGTGCTTTTTGGTTAATGATTTCACACTTTTTACTTACTTTTGCGATTTTTGGTTAATGATTACTCTGCTTACTGGTTAACCATTTGCCCTTTCGAACTTAGTCTCTGGACATTATTTTCGAGTTTTTGGTTAATGATTTCACACTTTTAACATATTTTTGCGCTTTTTGGTTAATGATTACTCTGCTTACTGGTTAATTATTTGCCCTTTCGGACTTAGTCTCTGCACATTATTTTCGAGTTTTTGGTTAATGATTTCACACTTTTAACATATTTTTGCGCTTTTTGGTTACTGATTTCATACTTTTTACTTACTTTTGCGCCTTTTGGTTAATGATTACTCTGCTTACTGGTTAACCATTTGCCCTTTCGGACTTAGTCTCTGGACATTATTTTCGAGTTTTTGGTTAATGATTTCACACTTTTTACTTACTTTTGCGATTTTTGGTTAATGATTACTCTGCTTACTGGTTAACCATTTGCCCTTTCGGACTTAGTCTCTGGACATTATTTTCGGGTTTTTGGTTAATGATTTCACACTTTTTACTTACTTTTGCGATTTTTGGTTAATGATTACTCTGCTTACTGGTTAACCATTTGCCCTTTCGGACTTAGTCTCTGGACATTGTTTTCGACATTTTGGTTAATGATTTCACACTTTTAACTTAATTTTGTGCTTTTTGGTTAATGATTTCATACTTTTTACTTACTTTTGCGATTTTTGGTTAATGATTTCATACTTTTTACTTACTTTTGCGATTTTTGGTTAATGATTTCATACTTTTTACTTACTTTTGCCCTTTTTGGTTAATGATTTCATACTTTTTACTTACTTTTGCGATTTTTGGTTAATGATTACTCTGCTTACTGGTTAACCATTTGCCCTTTCGGACTTGGTCTCTGGACATTATTTTCGACTTTTTGGTTAATGATTTCACACTTTTAACTTAATTTTGTGCTTTTTGGTTAATGATTTCATACTTTTTACTTACTTTTGCCCTTTTTGGTTAATGATTACTCTGCTTACTGGTTAACCATTTGCCCTTTCGGACTTAGTCTCTGCACATTATTTTCGAGTTTTTGGTTAATGATTTCACACTTTTAACATATTTTTGCGATTTTTGGTTAATGATTACTCTATTTGCCCTTTCGGACTTAGTCTCTGGAGATTATTTTCGACTTTTTGGTTAATGATTTCACACTTTTAACATATTTTTGCGCTTTTTGGTTACTGATTTCATACTTTTTACTTACTTTTGCGCCTTTTGGTTAATGATTACTCTGCTTACTGGTTAACCATTTGCCCTTTCGGACTTAGTCTCTGGAGATTATTTTCGAGTTTTTGGTTAATGATTTCACACTTTTTACTTACTTTTGCGATTTTTGGTTAATGATTACTCTGCTTACTGGTTAACCATTTGCCCTTTTGGACTTAGTCTCTGGAGATTATTTTCGACTTTTGGTTAATGATTTCACACTTTTACTTACTTTTTGCGATTTTGGTTAATGATTTCACACTTTTACTTACTTTTGCGATTTTTGGTAATGATTACTCTGCTTACTGGTTAACCATTTGCCCTTTCGGACTTAGTCTCTGGAGATTATTTTCGAGTTTTTGGTTAATGATTTCACACTTTTTACTTACATTTGCGATTTTTGGTTAATGATTTCACACTTTTTACTTACTTTTGCGATTTTGGTTAATGATTACTCTGCTTACTGGTTAACCATTTGCCCTTTCGGACTTGGTCTCTGGACATTATTTCGAGTTTTTGGTA
>NW_027140970.1:0-45630 GCF_036365525.1 Heterodontus francisci
AGATCACACACACACCCCCATCATCAAGATCACACACACACCCCATCATCAAGATCACACACACACCCCCATCATCAAGATCACACACACACCCCCATCATCAAGATCACACACACACCCCCATCATCAAGATCACACACACACCCCCATCATCAAGATCACACACACACCCCCATCATCAAGATCACACACACCCCTCATCATCAAGATCACACACACACCCCCATCATCAAGATCACACACACACCCCCATCATCAAGATCACACACACACCCCCATCATCAAGATCACACACACACCCCCATCATCAAGATCACACACACACCCCCATCATCAAGATCACACACACACCCCATCATCAAGATCACACACACACCCCCATCATCAAGATCACACACACACCCCCATCATCAAGATCACACACACACCCCCATCATCAAGAACACACACCCCCATCATCAAGATCACACACACACCCCCATCATCAAGATCACACACACACCCCCATCATCAAGATCACACACACACCCCATCATCAAGATCACACACACCCCCATCATCAAGAACACACACCCCCATCATCAAGATCACACACACACCCCCATCATCAAGATCACACACACACCCCCATCATCAAGATCACACACACACCCCCATCATCAAGATCACACACACACCCCCATCATCAAGATCACACACACACCCCCATCATCAAGATCACACACACACCCCCATCATCAAGATCACACACACACCCCATCATCAAGATCACACACACACCCCCATCATCAAGATCACACACACCCCCATCATCAAGATCACACACACACCCCCATCATCAAGATCACACACACACCCCATCATCAAGATCACACACACACCCCCATCATCAAGATCACACACACACCCCCATCATCAAGATCACACACACACCCCCATCATCAAGATCACACACACACCCCATCATCAAGATCACACACACACCCCCATCATCAAGATCACACACACACCCCCATCATCAAGATCACACACACACCCCCATCATCAAGATCACACACACCCCCATCATCAAGATCACACACACCCCCATCATCAAGATCACACACACACCCCCATCATCAAGATCACACACACACCCCCATCATCAAGATCACACACACACCCTCATCATCAAGATCACACACACACCCCCATCATCAAGATCACACACACCCCCCCATCATCAAGATCACACACACACCCCATCATCAAGATCACACACACCCCCATCATCAAGATCACACACACACCCCATCATCAAGATCACACACACACCCCATCATCAAGATCACACACACACCCCCATCATCAAGATCACACACACACCCCATCATCAAGATCACACACACACCCCCATCATCAAGATCACACACACACCCCCATCATCAAGATCACACACACACCCTCATCATCAAGATCACACACACCCCCATCATCAAGAACACACACCCCCATCATCAAGATCACACACACACCCCCATCATCAAGAACAACACACCCCCATCATCAAGATCACACACACACCCCCATCATCAAGATCACACACACACCCCCATCATCAAGATCACACACACACCCCCCATCATCAAGATCACACACACACCCCCATCATCAAGATCACACACACACCCCCATCATCAAGATCACACACACACCCCCATCATCAAGATCACACACACACCCCATCATCAAGATCACACACACACCCCCATCATCAAGATCACACACACCCTCATCATCAAGATCACACACACACCCCATCATCAAGATCACACACACACCCCCATCATCAAGATCACACACACACCCCCATCATCAAGATCACACACACACCCCCATCATCAAGATCACACACACACCCCCATCATCAAGATCACACACACACCCATCATCAAGATCACACACACACCCCCATCATCAAGATCACACACACACCCTCATCATCAAGATCACACACACACCCCCATCATCAAGATCACACACACCCCCATCATCAAGAACACACACCCCCATCATCAAGATCACACACACACCCCCATCATCAAGAACACACACACCCCCATCATCAAGATCACACACACACCCCCATCATCAAGATCACACACACACCCCCATCATCAAGATCACACACACACCCCCATCATCAAGAACACACACCCCCCATCATCAAGATCACACACACCCCCATCATCAAGATCACACACACACCCCATCATCAAGAACACACACACACCCCATCATCAAGATCACACACACACCCCCATCATCAAGATCACACACCCCCATCATCAAGATCACACACACACCCCCATCATCAAGATCACACACACACCCCATCATCAAGATCACACACACACCCCCATCATCAAGATCACACACACCCCCATCATCAAGATCACACACACACCCCCATCATCAAGATCACACACACACCCCCATCATCAAGATCACACACACACCCCCATCATCAAGAACACACACACACCCCATCATCAAGATCACACACACACCCCCATCATCAAGATCACACACACACCCCCATCATCAAGATCACACACACACCCCCATCATCAAGATCACACACCCCCATCATCAAGATCACACACACACCCCCATCATCAAGATCACACACACACCCATCATCAAGATCACACACACACCCCCATCATCAAGATCACACACACACCCCATCATCAAGATCACACACACACCCCCATCATCAAGATCACACACACACCCCCATCATCAAGATCACACACACACCCCCATCATCAAGATCACACACACACCCCATCATCAAGATCACACACACACCCCCATCATCAAGATCACACACACACCCCCATCATCAAGATCACACACACACCCTCATCATCAAGATCACACACACACCCCCATCATCAAGATCACACACACACCCCCATCATCAAGATCACACACACACCCCCATCATCAAGATCACACACACACCCCCATCATCAAGATCACACACACACCCCCATCATCAAGATCACACACACACCCCATCATCAAGATCACACACACACCCCCATCATCAAGATCACACACACACCCCCATCATCAAGATCACACACACACCCCTCATCATCAAGATCACACACACACCCCATCATCAAGATCACACACACACCCCCATCATCAAGATCACACACACACCCCCATCATCAAGAACACACACCCCATCATCAAGATCACACACACCCCCATCATCAAGATCACACACACACCCCCATCATCAAGATCACACACACACCCTCATCATCAAGATCACACACACACCCCCATCATCAAGATCACACACACCCCCATCATCAAGATCACACACACACCCCCATCATCAAGATCACACACACACCCCATCATCAAGATCACACACACACCCCCATCATCAAGATCACACACACACCCCCATCATCAAGATCACACACACACCCCCATCATCAAGATCACACACACACCCCATCATCAAGATCACACACACCCCCATCATCAAGATCACACACACACCCCCATCATCAAGATCACACACACACCCCCATCATCAAGAACACACACACACCCTCATCATCAAGATCACACACACACCCCCATCATCAAGATCACACACACACCCCCATCATCAAGATCACACACACACCCCCATCATCAAGAACACACACACACCCCATCATCAAGATCACACACACACCCCCATCATCAAGATCACACACACACCCCCATCATCAAGAACACACACACACCCTCATCATCAAGATCACACACACACCCCCATCATCAAGATCACACACACACCCTCATCATCAAGATCACACACACACCCCCATCATCAAGATCACACACACACCCCATCATCAAGATCACACACACACCCCCATCATCAAGAACACACACACACACCCATCATCAAGATCACACACACACCCCATCATCAAGATCACACACACACCCCCATCATCAAGATCACACACACACCCCCATCATCAAGATCACACACACACCCCCATCATCAAGATCACACACACACCCCTCATCATCAGATCACACACACACCCCCATCATCAAGATCACACACACACCCCATCATCAAGATCACACACACACCCCATCATCAAGAACACACACACACCCCATCATCAAGATCACACACACACCCCCATCATCAAGATCACACACACACCCTCATCATCAAGATCACACACACACCCCCATCATCAAGATCACACACACACCCCCATCATCAAGATCACACACACACCCCATCATCAAGATCACACACACACCCCCATCATCAAGATCACACACACACCCCCATCATCAAGAACACACACACACCCCCATCATCAAGATCACACACACCCCCATCATCAAGATCACACACACACCCCCATCATCAAGAACACACACACACCCCTCATCATCAAGATCACACACACACACCCCATCATCAAGATCACACACACACCCCCATCATCAAGATCACACACACACCCCCATCATCAAGAACACACACACACCCCATCATCAAGATCACACACACACCCCCATCATCAAGATCACACACACACCCCATCATCAAGAACACACACACCCCCATCATCAAGATCACACACACACCCCATCATCAAGATCACACACACACCCCCATCATCAAGAACACACACACCCCCATCATCAAGATCACACACACACCCCCATCATCAAGATCACACACACACCCCCATCATCAAGATCACACACACACCCTCATCATCAAGATCACACACACACACCCATCATCAAGATCACACACACACCCCCATCATCAAGATCACACACACACCCCATCATCAAGATCACACACACCCCCATCATCAAGATCACACACACACCCCATCATCAAGATCACACACACACCCCATCATCAAGATCACACACACACCCTCATCATCAAGATCACACACACACCCCCATCATCAAGATCACACACACACCCCCATCATCAAGATCACACACACACCCCCATCATCAAGATCACACACACACCCCCATCATCAAGATCACACACACACCCCCATCATCAAGAACACACACACACCCTCATCATCAAGATCACACACACACCCCATCATCAAGATCACACACCCCCATCATCAAGATCACACACACACCCCCATCATCAAGATCACACACACACCCCATCATCAAGATCACACACACCCCCATCATCAAGATCACACCCCCATCATCAAGATCACACACACACCCATCATCAAGATCACACACACACCCCATCATCAAGATCACACACACACCCCCATCATCAAGATCACACACACACCCCATCATCAAGATCACACACACCCCCATCATCAAGATCACACACACACCCCATCATCAAGATCACACACACCCCATCATCAAGATCACACACCCCCATCATCAAGATCACACACACACCCCCATCATCAAGATCACACACACACCCCCATCATCAAGATCACACACACACCCCATCATCAAGATCACACACACACCCTCATCATCAAGATCACACACACACCCCCATCATCAAGATCACACACACACCCCCATCATCAAGATCACACACACACCCCCATCATCAAGATCACACACACACCCCCATCATCAAGAACACACACACACCCCCATCATCAAGATCACACACACACCCCCATCATCAAGATCACACACACACCCCCATCATCAAGATCACACACACACCCCCATCATCAAGATCACACACACACCCCCATCATCAAGAACACACACACACCCCATCATCAAGATCACACACACACCCCCATCATCAAGATCACACACACACCCCCATCATCAAGATCACACACACACCCCATCATCAAGATCACACACACACCCCCATCATCAAGAACACACACACACCCCCATCATCAAGATCACACACACACCCCCATCATCAAGATCACACACACACCCCCATCATCAAGATCACACACACACCCCCATCATCAAGATCACACACACACCCCCATCATCAAGATCACACACACACCCCCATCATCAAGAACACACACACACCCTCATCATCAAGATCACACACACACCCCCATCATCAAGATCACACACACACACCCCATCATCAAGATCACACACACACCCCATCATCAAGATCACACACACACCCCCATCATCAAGAACACACACACCCCCATCATCAAGATCACACACACACCCCCATCATCAAGAACACACACACACCCATCATCAAGATCACACACACACCCCCATCATCAAGAACACACACACACCCCCATCATCAAGATCACACACACACCCCCATCATCAAGATCACACACACACCCTCATCATCAAGATCACACACACACCCCCATCATCAAGATCACACACACACCCCATCATCAAGATCACACACACACCCCATCATCAAGATCACACACACACCCCCATCATCAAGATCACACACACACCCCCATCATCAAGATCACACACACACCCCCATCATCAAGATCACACACACCCCCATCATCAAGATCACACACACACCCCCATCATCAAGATCACACACACACCCCCCATCATCAAGAACACACACCCCCATCATCAAGAACACACACACACCCATCATCAAGATCACACACACACCCCCATCATCAAGATCACACACACACCCCCATCATCAAGATCACACACACACCCCCATCATCAAGATCACACACACACCCCCATCATCAAGATCACACACACACCCCCATCATCAAGATCACACACACACCCCATCATCAAGATCACACACACACCCCCATCATCAAGAACACACACACACCCCCATCATCAAGATCACACACACACCCCCATCATCAAGAACACACACACACCCTCATCATCAAGATCACACACACACCCCCATCATCAAGAACACACACACCCCCATCATCAAGATCACACACACACCCCCATCATCAAGAACACACACCCCCATCATCAAGATCACACACACACCCCATCATCAAGATCACACACACACCCCCATCATCAAGATCACACACACACCCCCATCATCAAGAACACACACACACCCCCATCATCAAGATCACACACACCCCCATCATCAAGATCACACACACACCCCCATCATCAAGATCACACACCCCCATCATCAAGATCACACACACACCCCCATCATCAAGAACACACACACACCCCCATCATCAAGATCACACACACACCCTCATCATCAAGATCACACACACACCCCCATCATCAAGATCACACACACACCCCCATCATCAAGATCACACACACACCCCCATCATCAAGATCACACACACACCCCCATCATCAAGATCACACACACACCCCCATCATCAAGATCACACACACACCCCATCATCAAGATCACACACACACCCCCATCATCAAGATCACACACACACCCCCATCATCAAGATCACACACACACCCCCATCATCAAGAACACACACACACCCCATCATCAAGATCACACACACACCCCCATCATCAAGATCACACACACCCCCATCATCAAGATCACACACACACCCCCATCATCAAGATCACACACACACCCCATCATCAAGATCACACACACACCCCCATCATCAAGAACACACACACACCCCATCATCAAGATCACACACACACCCCATCATCAAGATCACACACACACCCCCATCATCAAGATCACACACACACCCCATCATCAAGAACACACACCCCATCATCAAGATCACACACACACCCCCATCATCAAGATCACACACACACCCCATCATCAAGATCACACACACACCCCCATCATCAAGAACACACACACCCTCATCATCAAGATCACACACACACCCCCATCATCAAGATCACACACACACCCCCATCATCAAGATCACACACACACCCCCATCATCAAGATCACACACACACCCCCATCATCAAGATCACACACACACCCCCATCATCAAGATCACACACACACCCCCATCATCAAGATCACACACACACCCCCATCATCAAGATCACACACACACCCCCATCATCAAGATCACACACACACCCCCATCATCAAGATCACACACACACCCCCATCATCAAGATCACACACACACCCCCATCATCAAGATCACACACACACCCCCATCATCAAGATCACACACACACCCCCATCATCAAGATCACACACACACCCCCATCATCAAGATCACACACACACCCCCATCATCAAGATCACACACACACCCCCATCATCAAGATCACACACACACCCCCATCATCAAGATCACACACACACCCCCATCATCAAGATCACACACACACCCCCATCATCAAGATCACACACACACCCCCATCATCAAGATCACACACACACCCCCATCATCAAGATCACACACACACCCCCATCATCAAGATCACACACACACCCCCATCATCAAGATCACACACACACCCCCATCATCAAGATCACACACACACCCCCATCATCAAGAACACACACACCCCCATCATCAAGATCACACACACACCCCCATCATCAAGATCACACACACACCCCCATCATCAAGATCACACACACACCCCCATCATCAAGATCACACACACACCCCCATCATCAAGATCACACACACACCCCCATCATCAAGATCACACACACACCCCCATCATCAAGATCACACACACACCCCCATCATCAAGATCACACACACACCCCCATCATCAAGATCACACACACACCCCCATCATCAAGATCACACACACACCCCCATCATCAAGATCACACACACACCCCCATCATCAAGATCACACACACACCCCCATCATCAAGATCACACACACACCCCCATCATCAAGATCACACACACACCCCCATCATCAAGATCACACACACACCCCCATCATCAAGATCACACACACACCCCCATCATCAAGATCACACACACACCCCCATCATCAAGATCACACACACACCCCCATCATCAAGATCACACACACACCCCCATCATCAAGATCACACACACACCCCCATCATCAAGATCACACACACACCCCCATCATCAAGATCACACACACACCCCCATCATCAAGATCACACACACACCCCCATCATCAAGATCACACACACACCCCCATCATCAAGATCACACACACACCCCCATCATCAAGATCACACACACACCCCCATCATCAAGATCACACACACACCCCATCATCAAGATCACACACACACCCCCATCATCAAGATCACACACACACCCCCATCATCAAGATCACACACACACCCCCATCATCAAGATCACACACACACCCCCATCATCAAGATCACACACACACCCCCATCATCAAGATCACACACACACCCCCATCATCAAGATCACACACACACCCCCATCATCAAGATCACACACACACCCCCATCATCAAGATCACACACACACCCCCATCATCAAGATCACACACACACCCCCATCATCAAGATCACACACACACCCCCATCATCAAGATCACACACACACCCCCATCATCAAGATCACACACACACCCCCATCATCAAGATCACACACACACCCCCATCATCAAGATCACACACACACCCCCATCATCAAGATCACACACACACCCCCATCATCAAGATCACACACACACCCCCATCATCAAGATCACACACACACCCCCATCATCAAGATCACACACACACCCCCATCATCAAGATCACACACACACCCCCATCATCAAGATCACACACACACCCCCATCATCAAGATCACACACACACCCCCATCATCAAGATCACACACACACCCCCATCATCAAGATCACACACACACCCCCATCATCAAGATCACACACACACCCCCATCATCAAGATCACACACACACCCCCATCATCAAGATCACACACACACCCCCATCATCAAGATCACACACACACCCCCATCATCAAGATCACACACACACCCCCATCATCAAGATCACACACACACCCCCATCATCAAGATCACACACACACCCCCATCATCAAGATCACACACACACCCCCATCATCAAGATCACACACACACCCCCATCATCAAGATCACACACACACCCCCATCATCAAGATCACACACACACCCCCATCATCAAGATCACACACACACCCCCATCATCAAGATCACACACACACCCCCATCATCAAGATCACACACACACCCCCATCATCAAGATCACACACACACCCCCATCATCAAGATCACACACACACCCCCATCATCAAGATCACACACACACCCCCATCATCAAGATCACACACACACCCCCATCATCAAGATCACACACACACCCCCATCATCAAGATCACACACACACCCCCATCATCAAGATCACACACACACCCCCATCATCAAGATCACACACACACCCCCATCATCAAGATCACACACACACCCCCATCATCAAGATCACACACACACCCCCATCATCAAGATCACACACACACCCCCATCATCAAGATCACACACACACCCCCATCATCAAGATCACACACACACCCCCATCATCAAGATCACACACACACCCCCATCATCAAGATCACACACACACCCCCATCATCAAGATCACACACACACCCCCATCATCAAGATCACACACACACCCCCATCATCAAGATCACACACACACCCCCATCATCAAGATCACACACACACCCCCATCATCAAGATCACACACACACCCCCATCATCAAGATCACACACACACCCCCATCATCAAGATCACACACACACCCCCATCATCAAGATCACACACACACCCCCATCATCAAGATCACACACACACCCCCATCATCAAGATCACACACACACCCCCATCATCAAGATCACACACACACCCCCATCATCAAGATCACACACACACCCCCATCATCAAGATCACACACACACCCCCATCATCAAGATCACACACACACCCCCATCATCAAGATCACACACACACCCCCATCATCAAGATCACACACACACCCCCATCATCAAGATCACACACACACCCCCATCATCAAGATCACACACACACCCCCATCATCAAGATCACACACACACCCCCATCATCAAGATCACACACACACCCCCATCATCAAGATCACACACACACCCCCATCATCAAGATCACACACACACCCCCATCATCAAGATCACACACACACCCCCATCATCAAGATCACACACACACCCCCATCATCAAGATCACACACACACCCCCATCATCAAGATCACACACACACCCCCATCATCAAGATCACACACACACCCCCATCATCAAGATCACACACACACCCCCATCATCAAGATCACACACACACCCCCATCATCAAGATCACACACACACCCCCATCATCAAGATCACACACACACCCCCATCATCAAGATCACACACACACCCCCATCATCAAGATCACACACACACCCCCATCATCAAGATCACACACACACCCCCATCATCAAGATCACACACACACCCCCATCATCAAGATCACACACACACCCCCATCATCAAGATCACACACACACCCCCATCATCAAGATCACACACACACCCCCATCATCAAGATCACACACACACCCCCATCATCAAGATCACACACACACCCCCATCATCAAGATCACACACACACCCCCATCATCAAGATCACACACACACCCCCATCATCAAGATCACACACACACCCCCATCATCAAGATCACACACACACCCCCATCATCAAGATCACACACACACCCCCATCATCAAGATCACACACACACCCCCATCATCAAGATCACACACACACCCCCATCATCAAGATCACACACACACCCCCATCATCAAGATCACACACACACCCCCATCATCAAGATCACACACACACCCCCATCATCAAGATCACACACACACCCCCATCATCAAGATCACACACACACCCCCATCATCAAGATCACACACACACCCCCATCATCAAGATCACACACACACCCCCATCATCAAGATCACACACACACCCCCATCATCAAGATCACACACACACCCCCATCATCAAGATCACACACACACCCCCATCATCAAGATCACACACACACCCCCATCATCAAGATCACACACACACCCCCATCATCAAGATCACACACACACCCCCATCATCAAGATCACACACACACCCCCATCATCAAGATCACACACACACCCCCATCATCAAGATCACACACACACCCCCATCATCAAGATCACACACACACCCCCATCATCAAGATCACACACACACCCCCATCATCAAGATCACACACACACCCCCATCATCAAGATCACACACACACCCCCATCATCAAGATCACACACACACCCCCATCATCAAGATCACACACACACCCCCATCATCAAGATCACACACACACCCCCATCATCAAGATCACACACACACCCCCATCATCAAGATCACACACACACCCCCATCATCAAGATCACACACACACCCCCATCATCAAGATCACACACACACCCCCATCATCAAGATCACACACACACCCCCATCATCAAGATCACACACACACCCCCATCATCAAGATCACACACACACCCCCATCATCAAGATCACACACACACCCCCATCATCAAGATCACACACACACCCCCATCATCAAGATCACACACACACCCCCATCATCAAGATCACACACACACCCCCATCATCAAGATCACACACACACCCCCATCATCAAGATCACACACACACCCCCATCATCAAGATCACACACACACCCCCATCATCAAGATCACACACACACCCCCATCATCAAGATCACACACACACCCCCATCATCAAGATCACACACACACCCCCATCATCAAGATCACACACACACCCCCATCATCAAGATCACACACACACCCCCATCATCAAGATCACACACACACCCCCATCATCAAGATCACACACACACCCCCATCATCAAGATCACACACACACCCCCATCATCAAGATCACACACACACCCCCATCATCAAGATCACACACACACCCCCATCATCAAGATCACACACACACCCCCATCATCAAGATCACACACACACCCCCATCATCAAGATCACACACACACCCCCATCATCAAGATCACACACACACCCCCATCATCAAGATCACACACACACCCCCATCATCAAGATCACACACACACCCCCATCATCAAGATCACACACACACCCCCATCATCAAGATCACACACACACCCCCATCATCAAGATCACACACACACCCCCATCATCAAGATCACACACACACCCCCATCATCAAGATCACACACACACCCCCATCATCAAGATCACACACACACCCCCATCATCAAGATCACACACACACCCCCATCATCAAGATCACACACACACCCCCATCATCAAGATCACACACACACCCCCATCATCAAGATCACACACACACCCCCATCATCAAGATCACACACACACCCCCATCATCAAGATCACACACACACCCCCATCATCAAGATCACACACACACCCCCATCATCAAGATCACACACACACCCCCATCATCAAGATCACACACACACCCCCATCATCAAGATCACACACACACCCCCATCATCAAGATCACACACACACCCCCATCATCAAGATCACACACACACCCCCATCATCAAGATCACACACACACCCCCATCATCAAGATCACACACACACCCCCATCATCAAGATCACACACACACCCCCATCATCAAGATCACACACACACCCCCATCATCAAGATCACACACACACCCCCATCATCAAGAACACACACACCCCCATCATCAAGATCACACACACACCCCCATCATCAAGATCACACACACACCCCCATCATCAAGATCACACACACACCCCCATCATCAAGATCACACACACACCCCCATCATCAAGATCACACACACACCCCCATCATCAAGATCACACACACACCCCCATCATCAAGATCACACACACACCCCCATCATCAAGATCACACACACACCCCCATCATCAAGATCACACACACACCCCCATCATCAAGATCACACACACACCCCCATCATCAAGATCACACACACACCCCCATCATCAAGATCACACACACACCCCCATCATCAAGATCACACACACACCCCCATCATCAAGATCACACACACACCCCCATCATCAAGATCACACACACACCCCCATCATCAAGATCACACACACACCCCCATCATCAAGATCACACACACACCCCCATCATCAAGATCACACACACACCCCCATCATCAAGATCACACACACACCCCCATCATCAAGATCACACACACACCCCCATCATCAAGATCACACACACACCCCCATCATCAAGATCACACACACACCCCCATCATCAAGATCACACACACACCCCCATCATCAAGATCACACACACACCCCCATCATCAAGATCACACACACACCCCCATCATCAAGATCACACACACACCCCCATCATCAAGATCACACACACACCCCCATCATCAAGATCACACACACACCCCCATCATCAAGATCACACACACACCCCCATCATCAAGATCACACACACACCCCCATCATCAAGATCACACACACACCCCCATCATCAAGATCACACACACACCCCCATCATCAAGATCACACACACACCCCCATCATCAAGATCACACACACACCCCCATCATCAAGATCACACACACACCCCCATCATCAAGATCACACACACACCCCCATCATCAAGATCACACACACACCCCCATCATCAAGATCACACACACACCCCCATCATCAAGATCACACACACACCCCCATCATCAAGATCACACACACACCCCCATCATCAAGATCACACACACACCCCCATCATCAAGATCACACACACACCCCCATCATCAAGATCACACACACACCCCCATCATCAAGATCACACACACACCCCCATCATCAAGATCACACACACACCCCCATCATCAAGATCACACACACACCCCCATCATCAAGATCACACACACACCCCCATCATCAAGATCACACACACACCCCCATCATCAAGATCACACACACACCCCCATCATCAAGATCACACACACACCCCCATCATCAAGATCACACACACACCCCCATCATCAAGATCACACACACACCCCCATCATCAAGATCACACACACACCCCCATCATCAAGATCACACACACACCCCCATCATCAAGATCACACACACACCCCCATCATCAAGATCACACACACACCCCCATCATCAAGATCACACACACACCCCCATCATCAAGATCACACACACACCCCCATCATCAAGATCACACACACACCCCCATCATCAAGATCACACACACACCCCCATCATCAAGATCACACACACACCCCCATCATCAAGATCACACACACACCCCCATCATCAAGATCACACACACACCCCCATCATCAAGATCACACACACACCCCCATCATCAAGATCACACACACACCCCCATCATCAAGATCACACACACACCCCCATCATCAAGATCACACACACACCCCCATCATCAAGATCACACACACACCCCCATCATCAAGATCACACACACACCCCCATCATCAAGATCACACACACACCCCCATCATCAAGATCACACACACACCCCCATCATCAAGATCACACACACACCCCCATCATCAAGATCACACACACACCCCCATCATCAAGATCACACACACACCCCCATCATCAAGATCACACACACACCCCCATCATCAAGATCACACACACACCCCCATCATCAAGATCACACACACACCCCCATCATCAAGATCACACACACACCCCCATCATCAAGATCACACACACACCCCCATCATCAAGATCACACACACACCCCCATCATCAAGATCACACACACACCCCCATCATCAAGATCACACACACACCCCCATCATCAAGATCACACACACACCCCCATCATCAAGATCACACACACACCCCCATCATCAAGATCACACACACACCCCCATCATCAAGATCACACACACACCCCCATCATCAAGATCACACACACACCCCCATCATCAAGATCACACACACACCCCCATCATCAAGATCACACACACACCCCCATCATCAAGATCACACACACACCCCCATCATCAAGATCACACACACACCCCCATCATCAAGATCACACACACACCCCCATCATCAAGATCACACACACACCCCCATCATCAAGATCACACACACACCCCCATCATCAAGATCACACACACACCCCCATCATCAAGATCACACACACACCCCCATCATCAAGATCACACACACACCCCCATCATCAAGATCACACACACACCCCCATCATCAAGATCACACACACACCCCCATCATCAAGATCACACACACACCCCCATCATCAAGATCACACACACACCCCCATCATCAAGATCACACACACACCCCCATCATCAAGATCACACACACACCCCCATCATCAAGATCACACACACACCCCCATCATCAAGATCACACACACACCCCCATCATCAAGATCACACACACACCCCCATCATCAAGATCACACACACACCCCCATCATCAAGATCACACACACACCCCCATCATCAAGATCACACACACACCCCCATCATCAAGATCACACACACACCCCCATCATCAAGATCACACACACACCCCCATCATCAAGATCACACACACACCCCCATCATCAAGATCACACACACACCCCCATCATCAAGATCACACACACACCCCCATCATCAAGATCACACACACACCCCCATCATCAAGATCACACACACACCCCCATCATCAAGATCACACACACACCCCCATCATCAAGATCACACACACACCCCCATCATCAAGATCACACACACACCCCCATCATCAAGATCACACACACACCCCCATCATCAAGATCACACACACACCCCCATCATCAAGATCACACACACACCCCCATCATCAAGATCACACACACACCCCCATCATCAAGATCACACACACACCCCCATCATCAAGATCACACACACACCCCCATCATCAAGATCACACACACACCCCCATCATCAAGATCACACACACACCCCCATCATCAAGATCACACACACACCCCCATCATCAAGATCACACACACACCCCCATCATCAAGATCACACACACACCCCCATCATCAAGATCACACACACACCCCCATCATCAAGATCACACACACACCCCCATCATCAAGATCACACACACACCCCCATCATCAAGATCACACACACACCCCCATCATCAAGATCACACACACACCCCCATCATCAAGATCACACACACACCCCCATCATCAAGATCACACACACACCCCCATCATCAAGATCACACACACACCCCCATCATCAAGATCACACACACACCCCCATCATCAAGATCACACACACACCCCCATCATCAAGATCACACACACACCCCCATCATCAAGATCACACACACACCCCCATCATCAAGATCACACACACACCCCCATCATCAAGATCACACACACACCCCCATCATCAAGATCACACACACACCCCCATCATCAAGATCACACACACACCCCCATCATCAAGATCACACACACACCCCCATCATCAAGATCACACACACACCCCCATCATCAAGATCACACACACACCCCCATCATCAAGATCACACACACACCCCCATCATCAAGATCACACACACACCCCCATCATCAAGATCACACACACACCCCCATCATCAAGATCACACACACACCCCCATCATCAAGATCACACACACACCCCCATCATCAAGATCACACACACACCCCCATCATCAAGATCACACACACACCCCCATCATCAAGATCACACACACACCCCCATCATCAAGATCACACACACACCCCCATCATCAAGATCACACACACACCCCCATCATCAAGATCACACACACACCCCCATCATCAAGATCACACACACACCCCCATCATCAAGATCACACACACACCCCCATCATCAAGATCACACACACACCCCCATCATCAAGATCACACACACACCCCCATCATCAAGATCACACACACACCCCCATCATCAAGATCACACACACACCCCCATCATCAAGATCACACACACACCCCCATCATCAAGATCACACACACACCCCCATCATCAAGATCACACACACACCCCCATCATCAAGATCACACACACACCCCCATCATCAAGATCACACACACACCCCCATCATCAAGATCACACACACACCCCCATCATCAAGATCACACACACACCCCCATCATCAAGATCACACACACACCCCCATCATCAAGATCACACACACACCCCCATCATCAAGATCACACACACACCCCCATCATCAAGATCACACACACACCCCCATCATCAAGATCACACACACACCCCCATCATCAAGATCACACACACACCCCCATCATCAAGATCACACACACACCCCCATCATCAAGATCACACACACACCCCCATCATCAAGATCACACACACACCCCCATCATCAAGATCACACACACACCCCCATCATCAAGATCACACACACACCCCCATCATCAAGATCACACACACACCCCCATCATCAAGATCACACACACACCCCCATCATCAAGATCACACACACACCCCCATCATCAAGATCACACACACACCCCCATCATCAAGATCACACACACACCCCCATCATCAAGATCACACACACACCCCCATCATCAAGATCACACACACACCCCCATCATCAAGATCACACACACACCCCCATCATCAAGATCACACACACACCCCCATCATCAAGATCACACACACACCCCCATCATCAAGATCACACACACACCCCCATCATCAAGATCACACACACACCCCCATCATCAAGATCACACACACACCCCCATCATCAAGATCACACACACACCCCCATCATCAAGATCACACACACACCCCCATCATCAAGATCACACACACACCCCCATCATCAAGATCACACACACACCCCCATCATCAAGATCACACACACACCCCCATCATCAAGATCACACACACACCCCCATCATCAAGATCACACACACACCCCCATCATCAAGATCACACACACACCCCCATCATCAAGATCACACACACACCCCCATCATCAAGATCACACACACACCCCCATCATCAAGATCACACACACACCCCCATCATCAAGATCACACACACACCCCCATCATCAAGATCACACACACACCCCCATCATCAAGATCACACACACACCCCCATCATCAAGATCACACACACACCCCCATCATCAAGATCACACACACACCCCCATCATCAAGATCACACACACACCCCCATCATCAAGATCACACACACACCCCCATCATCAAGATCACACACACACCCCCATCATCAAGATCACACACACACCCCCATCATCAAGATCACACACACACCCCCATCATCAAGATCACACACACACCCCCATCATCAAGATCACACACACACCCCCATCATCAAGATCACACACACACCCCCATCATCAAGATCACACACACACCCCCATCATCAAGATCACACACACACCCCCATCATCAAGATCACACACACACCCCCATCATCAAGATCACACACACACCCCCATCATCAAGATCACACACACACCCCCATCATCAAGATCACACACACACCCCCATCATCAAGATCACACACACACCCCCATCATCAAGATCACACACACACCCCCATCATCAAGATCACACACACACCCCCATCATCAAGATCACACACACACCCCCATCATCAAGATCACACACACACCCCCATCATCAAGATCACACACACACCCCCATCATCAAGATCACACACACACCCCCATCATCAAGATCACACACACACCCCCATCATCAAGATCACACACACACCCCCATCATCAAGATCACACACACACCCCCATCATCAAGATCACACACACACCCCCATCATCAAGATCACACACACACCCCCATCATCAAGATCACACACACACCCCCATCATCAAGATCACACACACACCCCCATCATCAAGATCACACACACACCCCCATCATCAAGATCACACACACACCCCCATCATCAAGATCACACACACACCCCCATCATCAAGATCACACACACACCCCCATCATCAAGATCACACACACACCCCCATCATCAAGATCACACACACACCCCCATCATCAAGATCACACACACACCCCCATCATCAAGATCACACACACACCCCCATCATCAAGATCACACACACACCCCCATCATCAAGATCACACACACACCCCCATCATCAAGATCACACACACACCCCCATCATCAAGATCACACACACACCCCCATCATCAAGATCACACACACACCCCCATCATCAAGATCACACACACACCCCCATCATCAAGATCACACACACACCCCCATCATCAAGATCACACACACACCCCCATCATCAAGATCACACACACACCCCCATCATCAAGATCACACACACACCCCCATCATCAAGATCACACACACACCCCCATCATCAAGATCACACACACACCCCCATCATCAAGATCACACACACACCCCCATCATCAAGATCACACACACACCCCCATCATCAAGATCACACACACACCCCCATCATCAAGATCACACACACACCCCCATCATCAAGATCACACACACACCCCCATCATCAAGATCACACACACACCCCCATCATCAAGATCACACACACACCCCCATCATCAAGATCACACACACACCCCCATCATCAAGATCACACACACACCCCCATCATCAAGATCACACACACACCCCCATCATCAAGATCACACACACACCCCCATCATCAAGATCACACACACACCCCCATCATCAAGATCACACACACACCCCCATCATCAAGATCACACACACACCCCCATCATCAAGATCACACACACACCCCCATCATCAAGATCACACACACACCCCCATCATCAAGATCACACACACACCCCCATCATCAAGATCACACACACACCCCCATCATCAAGATCACACACACACCCCCATCATCAAGATCACACACACACCCCCATCATCAAGATCACACACACACCCCCATCATCAAGATCACACACACACCCCCATCATCAAGATCACACACACACCCCCATCATCAAGATCACACACACACCCCCATCATCAAGATCACACACACACCCCCATCATCAAGATCACACACACACCCCCATCATCAAGATCACACACACACCCCCATCATCAAGATCACACACACACCCCCATCATCAAGATCACACACACACCCCCATCATCAAGATCACACACACACCCCCATCATCAAGATCACACACACACCCCCATCATCAAGATCACACACACACCCCCATCATCAAGATCACACACACACCCCCATCATCAAGATCACACACACACCCCCATCATCAAGATCACACACACACCCCCATCATCAAGATCACACACACACCCCCATCATCAAGATCACACACACACCCCCATCATCAAGATCACACACACACCCCCATCATCAAGATCACACACACACCCCCATCATCAAGATCACACACACACCCCCATCATCAAGATCACACACACACCCCCATCATCAAGATCACACACACACCCCCATCATCAAGATCACACACACACCCCCATCATCAAGATCACACACACACCCCCATCATCAAGATCACACACACACCCCCATCATCAAGATCACACACACACCCCCATCATCAAGATCACACACACACCCCCATCATCAAGATCACACACACACCCCCATCATCAAGATCACACACACACCCCCATCATCAAGATCACACACACACCCCCATCATCAAGATCACACACACACCCCCATCATCAAGATCACACACACACCCCCATCATCAAGATCACACACACACCCCCATCATCAAGATCACACACACACCCCCATCATCAAGATCACACACACACCCCCATCATCAAGATCACACACACACCCCCATCATCAAGATCACACACACACCCCCATCATCAAGATCACACACACACCCCCATCATCAAGATCACACACACACCCCCATCATCAAGATCACACACACACCCCCATCATCAAGATCACACACACACCCCCATCATCAAGATCACACACACACCCCCATCATCAAGATCACACACACACCCCCATCATCAAGATCACACACACACCCCCATCATCAAGATCACACACACACCCCCATCATCAAGATCACACACACACCCCCATCATCAAGATCACACACACACCCCCATCATCAAGATCACACACACACCCCCATCATCAAGATCACACACACACCCCCATCATCAAGATCACACACACACCCCCATCATCAAGATCACACACACACCCCCATCATCAAGATCACACACACACCCCCATCATCAAGATCACACACACACCCCCATCATCAAGATCACACACACACCCCCATCATCAAGATCACACACACACCCCCATCATCAAGATCACACACACACCCCCATCATCAAGATCACACACACACCCCCATCATCAAGATCACACACACACCCCCATCATCAAGATCACACACACACCCCCATCATCAAGATCACACACACACCCCCATCATCAAGATCACACACACACCCCCATCATCAAGATCACACACACACCCCCATCATCAAGATCACACACACACCCCCATCATCAAGATCACACACACACCCCCATCATCAAGATCACACACACACCCCCATCATCAAGATCACACACACACCCCCATCATCAAGATCACACACACACCCCCATCATCAAGATCACACACACACCCCCATCATCAAGATCACACACACACCCCCATCATCAAGATCACACACACACCCCCATCATCAAGATCACACACACACCCCCATCATCAAGATCACACACACACCCCCATCATCAAGATCACACACACACCCCCATCATCAAGATCACACACACACCCCCATCATCAAGATCACACACACACCCCCATCATCAAGATCACACACACACCCCCATCATCAAGATCACACACACACCCCCATCATCAAGATCACACACACACCCCCATCATCAAGATCACACACACACCCCCATCATCAAGATCACACACACACCCCCATCATCAAGATCACACACACACCCCCATCATCAAGATCACACACACACCCCCATCATCAAGATCACACACACACCCCCATCATCAAGATCACACACACACCCCCATCATCAAGATCACACACACACCCCCATCATCAAGATCACACACACACCCCCATCATCAAGATCACACACACACCCCCATCATCAAGATCACACACACACCCCCATCATCAAGATCACACACACACCCCCATCATCAAGATCACACACACACCCCCATCATCAAGATCACACACACACCCCCATCATCAAGATCACACACACACCCCCATCATCAAGATCACACACACACCCCCATCATCAAGATCACACACACACCCCCATCATCAAGATCACACACACACCCCCATCATCAAGATCACACACACACCCCCATCATCAAGATCACACACACACCCCCATCATCAAGATCACACACACACCCCCATCATCAAGATCACACACACACCCCCATCATCAAGATCACACACACACCCCCATCATCAAGATCACACACACACCCCCATCATCAAGATCACACACACACCCCCATCATCAAGATCACACACACACACCCCATCATCAAGATCACACACACACCCCCATCATCAAGATCACACACACACCCCCATCATCAAGATCACACACACACCCCCATCATCAAGATCACACACACACCCCCATCATCAAGATCACACACACACCCCCATCATCAAGATCACACACACACCCCCATCATCAAGATCACACACACACCCCCATCATCAAGATCACACACACACCCCCATCATCAAGATCACACACACACCCCCATCATCAAGATCACACACACACCCCCATCATCAAGATCACACACACACCCCCATCATCAAGATCACACACACACCCCCATCATCAAGATCACACACACACCCCCATCATCAAGATCACACACACACCCCCATCATCAAGATCACACACACACCCCCATCATCAAGATCACACACACACCCCCATCATCAAGATCACACACACACCCCCATCATCAAGATCACACACACACCCCCATCATCAAGATCACACACACACCCCCATCATCAAGATCACACACACACCCCCATCATCAAGATCACACACACACCCCCATCATCAAGATCACACACACACCCCCATCATCAAGATCACACACACACCCCCATCATCAAGATCACACACACACCCCCATCATCAAGATCACACACACACCCCCATCATCAAGATCACACACACACCCCCATCATCAAGATCACACACACACCCCCATCATCAAGATCACACACACACCCCCATCATCAAGATCACACACACACCCCCATCATCAAGATCACACACACACCCCCATCATCAAGATCACACACACACCCCCATCATCAAGATCACACACACACCCCCATCATCAAGATCACACACACACCCCCATCATCAAGATCACACACACACCCCCATCATCAAGATCACACACACACCCCCATCATCAAGATCACACACACACCCCCATCATCAAGATCACACACACACCCCCATCATCAAGATCACACACACACCCCCATCATCAAGATCACACACACACCCCCATCATCAAGATCACACACACACCCCCATCATCAAGATCACACACACACCCCCATCATCAAGATCACACACACACCCCCATCATCAAGATCACACACACACCCCCATCATCAAGATCACACACACACCCCCATCATCAAGATCACACACACACCCCCATCATCAAGATCACACACACACCCCCATCATCAAGATCACACACACACCCCCATCATCAAGATCACACACACACCCCCATCATCAAGATCACACACACACCCCCATCATCAAGATCACACACACACCCCCATCATCAAGATCACACACACACCCCCATCATCAAGATCACACACACACCCCCATCATCAAGATCACACACACACCCCCATCATCAAGATCACACACACACCCCCATCATCAAGATCACACACACACCCCCATCATCAAGATCACACACACACCCCCATCATCAAGATCACACACACACCCCCATCATCAAGATCACACACACACCCCCATCATCAAGATCACACACACACCCCCATCATCAAGATCACACACACACCCCCATCATCAAGATCACACACACACCCCCATCATCAAGATCACACACACACCCCCATCATCAAGATCACACACACACCCCCATCATCAAGATCACACACACACCCCCATCATCAAGATCACACACACACCCCCATCATCAAGATCACACACACACCCCCATCATCAAGATCACACACACACCCCCATCATCAAGATCACACACACACCCCCATCATCAAGATCACACACACACCCCCATCATCAAGATCACACACACACCCCCATCATCAAGATCACACACACACCCCCATCATCAAGATCACACACACACCCCCATCATCAAGATCACACACACACCCCCATCATCAAGATCACACACACACCCCCATCATCAAGATCACACACACACCCCCATCATCAAGATCACACACACACCCCCATCATCAAGATCACACACACACCCCCATCATCAAGATCACACACACACCCCCATCATCAAGATCACACACACACCCCCATCATCAAGATCACACACACACCCCCATCATCAAGATCACACACACACCCCCATCATCAAGATCACACACACACCCCCATCATCAAGATCACACACACACCCCCATCATCAAGATCACACACACACCCCCATCATCAAGATCACACACACACCCCCATCATCAAGATCACACACACACCCCCATCATCAAGATCACACACACACCCCCATCATCAAGATCACACACACACCCCCATCATCAAGATCACACACACACCCCCATCATCAAGATCACACACACACCCCCATCATCAAGATCACACACACACCCCCATCATCAAGATCACACACACACCCCCATCATCAAGATCACACACACACCCCCATCATCAAGATCACACACACACCCCCATCATCAAGATCACACACACACCCCCATCATCAAGATCACACACACACCCCCATCATCAAGATCACACACACACCCCCATCATCAAGATCACACACACACCCCCATCATCAAGATCACACACACACCCCCATCATCAAGATCACACACACACCCCCATCATCAAGATCACACACACACCCCCATCATCAAGATCACACACACACCCCCATCATCAAGATCACACACACACCCCCATCATCAAGATCACACACACACCCCCATCATCAAGATCCACACACACACCCCCATCATCAAGATCACACACACACCCCCATCATCAAGATCACACACACACCCCCATCATCAAGATCACACACACACCCCCATCATCAAGATCACACACACACCCCCATCATCAAGATCACACACACACCCCCATCATCAAGATCACACACACACCCCCATCATCAAGATCACACACACACCCCCATCATCAAGATCACACACACACCCCCATCATCAAGATCACACACACACCCCCATCATCAAGATCACACACACACCCCCATCATCAAGATCACACACACACCCCCATCATCAAGATCACACACACACCCCCATCATCAAGATCACACACACACCCCCATCATCAAGATCACACACACACCCCCATCATCAAGATCACACACACACCCCCATCATCAAGATCACACACACACCCCCATCATCAAGATCACACACACACCCCCATCATCAAGATCACACACACACCCCCATCATCAAGATCACACACACACCCCCATCATCAAGATCACACACACACCCCCATCATCAAGATCACACACACACCCCCATCATCAAGATCACACACACACCCCCATCATCAAGATCACACACACACCCCCATCATCAAGATCACACACACACCCCCATCATCAAGATCACACACACACCCCCATCATCAAGATCACACACACACCCCCATCATCAAGATCACACACACACCCCCATCATCAAGATCACACACACACCCCCATCATCAAGATCACACACACACCCCCATCATCAAGATCACACACACACCCCCATCATCAAGATCACACACACACCCCCATCATCAAGATCACACACACACCCCCATCATCAAGATCACACACACACCCCCATCATCAAGATCACACACACACCCCCATCATCAAGATCACACACACACCCCCATCATCAAGATCACACACACACCCCCATCATCAAGATCACACACACACCCCCATCATCAAGATCACACACACACCCCCATCATCAAGATCACACACACACCCCCATCATCAAGATCACACACACACCCCCATCATCAAGATCACACACACACCCCCATCATCAAGATCACACACACACCCCCATCATCAAGATCACACACACACCCCCATCATCAAGATCACACACACACCCCCATCATCAAGATCACACACACACCCCCATCATCAAGATCACACACACACCCCCATCATCAAGATCACACACACACCCCCATCATCAAGATCACACACACACCCCCATCATCAAGATCACACACACACCCCCATCATCAAGATCACACACACACCCCCATCATCAAGATCACACACACACCCCCATCATCAAGATCACACACACACCCCCATCATCAAGATCACACACACACCCCCATCATCAAGATCACACACACACCCCCATCATCAAGATCACCCCATCATCAAGATCACACACACACCCCCATCATCAAGATCACACACACACCCCCATCATCAAGATCACACACACACCCCCATCATCAAGATCACACACACACCCCCATCATCAAGATCACACACACACCCCCATCATCAAGATCACACACACACCCCCATCATCAAGATCACACACACACCCCCATCATCAAGATCACACACACACCCCCATCATCAAGATCACACACACACCCCCATCATCAAGATCACACACACACCCCCATCATCAAGATCACACACACACCCCCATCATCAAGATCACACACACACCCCCATCATCAAGATCACACACACACCCCCATCATCAAGATCACACACACACCCCCATCATCAAGATCACACACACACCCCCATCATCAAGATCACACACACACCCCCATCATCAAGATCACACACACACCCCCATCATCAAGATCACACACACACCCCCATCATCAAGATCACACACACACCCCCATCATCAAGATCACACACACACCCCCATCATCAAGATCACACACACACCCCCATCATCAAGATCACACACACACCCCCATCATCAAGATCACACACACACCCCCATCATCAAGATCACACACACACCCCATCATCAAGATCACACACACACCCCCATCATCAAGATCACACACACACCCCCATCATCAAGATCACACACACACCCCCATCATCAAGATCACACACACACCCCCATCATCAAGATCACACACACACCCCCATCATCAAGATCACACACACACCCCCATCATCAAGATCACACACACACCCCATCATCAAGATCACACACACACCCCCATCATCAAGATCACACACACACCCCCATCATCAAGATCACACACACACCCCCATCATCAAGATCACACACACACCCCCATCATCAAGATCACACACACACCCCCATCATCAAGATCACACACACACCCCCATCATCAAGATCACACACACACCCCCATCATCAAGATCACACACACACCCCCATCATCAAGATCACACACACACCCCATCATCAAGATCACACACACACCCCCATCATCAAGATCACACACACACCCCATCATCAAGATCACACACACACCCCCATCATCAAGATCACACACACACCCCCATCATCAAGATCACACACACACCCCCATCATCAAGATCACACACACACCCCCATCATCAAGATCACACACACACCCCCATCATCAAGATCACACACACACCCCCATCATCAAGATCACACACACACCCCCATCATCAAGATCACACACACACCCCCATCATCAAGATCACACACACACCCCCATCATCAAGATCACACACACACCCCCATCATCAAGATCACACACACACCCCCATCATCAAGATCACACACACACCCCCATCATCAAGATCACACACACACCCCCATCATCAAGATCACACACACACCCCCATCATCAAGATCACACACACACCCCCATCATCAAGATCACACACACACCCCCATCATCAAGATCACACACACACCCCCATCATCAAGATCACACACACACCCCCATCATCAAGATCACACACACACCCCCATCATCAAGATCACACACACACCCCCATCATCAAGATCACACACACACCCCCATCATCAAGATCACACACACACCCCCATCATCAAGATCACACACACACCCCCATCATCAAGATCACACACACACCCCCATCATCAAGATCACACACACACCCCCATCATCAAGATCACACACACACCCCCATCATCAAGATCACACACACACCCCCATCATCAAGATCACACACACACCCCCATCATCAAGATCACACACACACCCCCATCATCAAGATCACACACACACCCCCATCATCAAGATCACACACACACCCCCATCATCAAGATCACACACACACCCCCATCATCAAAGATCACACACACACCCCCATCATCAAGATCACACACACACCCCCATCATCAAGATCACACACACACCCCCATCATCAAGATCACACACACACCCCCATCATCAAGATCACACACACACCCCCATCATCAAGATCACACACACACCCCCATCATCAAGATCACACACACACCCCCATCATCAAGATCACACACACACCCCCATCATCAAGATCACACACACACCCCCATCATCAAGATCACACACACACCCCCATCATCAAGATCACACACACACCCCCATCATCAAGATCACACACACACCCCCATCATCAAGATCACACACACACCCCCATCATCAAGATCACACACACACCCCCATCATCAAGATCACACACACACCCCCATCATCAAGATCACACACACACCCCCATCATCAAGATCACACACACACCCCCATCATCAAGATCACACACACACCCCCATCATCAAGATCACACACACACCCCCATCATCAAGATCACACACACACCCCCATCATCAAGATCACACACACACCCCCATCATCAAGATCACACACACACCCCCATCATCAAGATCACACACACACCCCCATCATCAAGATCACACACACACCCCCATCATCAAGATCACACACACACCCCCATCATCAAGATCACACACACACCCCCATCATCAAGATCACACACACACCCCCATCATCAAGATCACACACACACCCCCATCATCAAGATCACACACACACCCCCATCATCAAGATCACACACACACCCCCATCATCAAGATCACACACACACCCCCATCATCAAGATCACACACACACCCCCATCATCAAGATCACACACACACCCCCATCATCAAGATCACACACACACCCCCATCATCAAGATCACACACACACCCCCATCATCAAGATCACACACACACCCCCATCATCAAGATCACACACACACCCCCATCATCAAGATCACACACACACCCCCATCATCAAGATCACACACACACCCCCATCATCAAGATCACACACACACCCCCATCATCAAGATCACACACACACCCCCATCATCAAGATCACACACACACCCCCATCATCAAGATCACACACACACCCCCATCATCAAGATCACACACACACCCCCATCATCAAGATCACACACACACCCCCATCATCAAGATCACACACACACCCCCATCATCAAGATCACACACACACCCCCATCATCAAGATCACACACACACCCCCATCATCAAGATCACACACACACCCCCATCATCAAGATCACACACACACCCCCATCATCAAGATCACACACACACCCCCATCATCAAGATCACACACACACCCCCATCATCAAGATCACACACACACCCCCATCATCAAGATCACACACACACCCCCATCATCAAGATCACACACACACCCCCATCATCAAGATCACACACACACCCCCATCATCAAGATCACACACACACCCCCATCATCAAGATCACACACACACCCCCATCATCAAGATCACACACACACCCCCATCATCAAGATCACACACACACCCCCATCATCAAGATCACACACACACCCCCATCATCAAGATCACACACACACCCCCATCATCAAGATCACACACACACCCCCATCATCAAGATCACACACACACCCCCATCATCAAGATCACACACACACCCCCATCATCAAGATCACACACACACCCCCATCATCAAGATCACACACACACCCCCATCATCAAGATCACACACACACCCCCATCATCAAGATCACACACACACCCCCATCATCAAGATCACACACACACCCCCATCATCAAGATCACACACACACCCCCATCATCAAGATCACACACACACCCCCATCATCAAGATCACACACACACCCCCATCATCAAGATCACACACACACCCCCATCATCAAGATCACACACACACCCCCATCATCAAGATCACACACACACCCCCATCATCAAGATCACACACACACCCCCATCATCAAGATCACACACACACCCCCATCATCAAGATCACACACACACCCCCATCATCAAGATCACACACACACCCCCATCATCAAGATCACACACACACCCCCATCATCAAGATCACACACACACCCCCATCATCAAGATCACACACACACCCCCATCATCAAGATCACACACACACCCCCATCATCAAGATCACACACACACCCCCATCATCAAGATCACACACACACCCCCATCATCAAGATCACACACACACCCCCATCATCAAGATCACACACACACCCCCATCATCAAGATCACACACACACCCCCATCATCAAGATCACACACACACCCCCATCATCAAGATCACACACACACCCCCATCATCAAGATCACACACACACCCCCATCATCAAGATCACACACACACCCCCATCATCAAGATCACACACACACCCCCATCATCAAGATCACACACACACCCCCATCATCAAGATCACACACACACCCCCATCATCAAGATCACACACACACCCCCATCATCAAGATCACACACACACCCCCATCATCAAGATCACACACACACCCCCATCATCAAGATCACACACACACCCCCATCATCAAGATCACACACACACCCCCATCATCAAGATCACACACACACCCCCATCATCAAGATCACACACACACCCCCATCATCAAGATCACACACACACCCCCATCATCAAGATCACACACACACCCCCATCATCAAGATCACACACACACCCCCATCATCAAGATCACACACACACCCCCATCATCAAGATCACACACACACCCCCATCATCAAGATCACACACACACCCCCATCATCAAGATCACACACACACCCCCATCATCAAGATCACACACACACCCCCATCATCAAGATCACACACACACCCCCATCATCAAGATCACACACACACCCCCATCATCAAGATCACACACACACCCCCATCATCAAGATCACACACACACCCCCATCATCAAGATCACACACACACCCCCATCATCAAGATCACACACACACCCCCATCATCAAGATCACACACACACCCCCATCATCAAGATCACACACACACCCCCATCATCAAGATCACACACACACCCCCATCATCAAGATCACACACACACCCCCATCATCAAGATCACACACACACCCCCATCATCAAGATCACACACACACCCCCATCATCAAGATCACACACACACCCCCATCATCAAGATCACACACACACCCCCATCATCAAGATCACACACACACCCCCATCATCAAGATCACACACACACCCCCATCATCAAGATCACACACACACCCCCATCATCAAGATCACACACACACCCCCATCATCAAGATCACACACACACCCCCATCATCAAGATCACACACACACCCCCATCATCAAGATCACACACACACCCCCATCATCAAGATCACACACACACCCCCATCATCAAGATCACACACACACCCCCATCATCAAGATCACACACACACCCCCATCATCAAGATCACACACACACCCCCATCATCAAGATCACACACACACCCCCATCATCAAGATCACACACACACCCCCATCATCAAGATCACACACACACCCCCATCATCAAGATCACACACACACCCCCATCATCAAGATCACACACACACCCCCATCATCAAGATCACACACACACCCCCATCATCAAGATCACACACACACCCCCATCATCAAGATCACACACACACCCCCATCATCAAGATCACACACACACCCCCATCATCAAGATCACACACACACCCCCATCATCAAGATCACACACACACCCCCATCATCAAGATCACACACACACCCCCATCATCAAGATCACACACACACCCCCATCATCAAGATCACACACACACCCCCATCATCAAGATCACACACACACCCCCATCATCAAGATCACACACACACCCCCATCATCAAGATCACACACACACCCCCATCATCAAGATCACACACACACCCCCATCATCAAGATCACACACACACCCCCATCATCAAGATCACACACACACCCCCATCATCAAGATCACACACACACCCCCATCATCAAGATCACACACACACCCCCATCATCAAGATCACACACACACCCCCATCATCAAGATCACACACACACCCCCATCATCAAGATCACACACACACCCCCATCATCAAGATCACACACACACCCCCATCATCAAGATCACACACACACCCCCATCATCAAGATCACACACACACCCCCATCATCAAGATCACACACACACCCCCATCATCAAGATCACACACACACCCCCATCATCAAGATCACACACACACCCCCATCATCAAGATCACACACACACCCCCATCATCAAGATCACACACACACCCCCATCATCAAGATCACACACACACCCCCATCATCAAGATCACACACACACCCCCATCATCAAGATCACACACACACCCCCATCATCAAGATCACACACACACCCCCATCATCAAGATCACACACACACCCCCATCATCAAGATCACACACACACCCCCATCATCAAGATCACACACACACCCCCATCATCAAGATCACACACACACCCCCATCATCAAGATCACACACACACCCCCATCATCAAGATCACACACACACCCCCATCATCAAGATCACACACACACCCCCATCATCAAGATCACACACACACCCCCATCATCAAGATCACACACACACCCCCATCATCAAGATCACACACACACCCCCATCATCAAGATCACACACACACCCCCATCATCAAGATCACACACACACCCCCATCATCAAGATCACACACACACCCCCATCATCAAGATCACACACACACCCCCATCATCAAGATCACACACACACCCCCATCATCAAGATCACACACACACCCCCATCATCAAGATCACACACACACCCCCATCATCAAGATCACACACACACCCCCATCATCAAGATCACACACACACCCCCATCATCAAGATCACACACACACCCCCATCATCAAGATCACACACACACCCCCATCATCAAGATCACACACACACCCCCATCATCAAGATCACACACACACCCCCATCATCAAGATCACACACACACCCCCATCATCAAGATCACACACACACCCCCATCATCAAGATCACACACACACCCCCATCATCAAGATCACACACACACCCCCATCATCAAGATCACACACACACCCCCATCATCAAGATCACACACACACCCCCATCATCAAGATCACACACACACCCCCATCATCAAGATCACACACACACCCCCATCATCAAGATCACACACACACCCCCATCATCAAGATCACACACACACCCCCATCATCAAGATCACACACACACCCCCATCATCAAGATCACACACACACCCCCATCATCAAGATCACACACACACCCCCATCATCAAGATCACACACACACCCCCATCATCAAGATCACACACACACCCCCATCATCAAGATCACACACACACCCCCATCATCAAGATCACACACACACCCCCATCATCAAGATCACACACACACCCCCATCATCAAGATCACACACACACCCCCATCATCAAGATCACACACACACCCCCATCATCAAGATCACACACACACCCCCATCATCAAGATCACACACACACCCCCATCATCAAGATCACACACACACCCCCATCATCAAGATCACACACACACCCCCATCATCAAGATCACACACACACCCCCATCATCAAGATCACACACACACCCCCATCATCAAGATCACACACACACCCCCATCATCAAGATCACACACACACCCCCATCATCAAGATCACACACACACCCCCATCATCAAGATCACACACACACCCCCATCATCAAGATCACACACACACCCCCATCATCAAGATCACACACACACCCCCATCATCAAGATCACACACACACCCCCATCATCAAGATCACACACACACCCCCATCATCAAGATCACACACACACCCCCATCATCAAGATCACACACACACCCCCATCATCAAGATCACACACACACCCCCATCATCAAGATCACACACACACCCCCATCATCAAGATCACACACACACCCCCATCATCAAGATCACACACACACCCCCATCATCAAGATCACACACACACCCCCATCATCAAGATCACACACACACCCCCATCATCAAGATCACACACACACCCCCATCATCAAGATCACACACACACCCCCATCATCAAGATCACACACACACCCCCATCATCAAGATCACACACACACCCCCATCATCAAGATCACACACACACCCCCATCATCAAGATCACACACACACCCCCATCATCAAGATCACACACACACCCCCATCATCAAGATCACACACACACCCCCATCATCAAGATCACACACACACCCCCATCATCAAGATCACACACACACCCCCATCATCAAGATCACACACACACCCCCATCATCAAGATCACACACACACCCCCATCATCAAGATCACACACACACCCCCATCATCAAGATCACACACACACCCCATCATCAAGATCACACACACACCCCCATCATCAAGATCACACACACACCCCCATCATCAAGATCACACACACACCCCCATCATCAAGATCACACACACACCCCCATCATCAAGATCACACACACACCCCCATCATCAAGATCACACACACACCCCCATCATCAAGATCACACACACACCCCCATCATCAAGATCACACACACACCCCCATCATCAAGATCACACACACACCCCCATCATCAAGATCACACACACACCCCCATCATCAAGATCACACACACACCCCCATCATCAAGATCACACACACACCCCCATCATCAAGATCACACACACACCCCCATCATCAAGATCACACACACACCCCCATCATCAAGATCACACACACACCCCATCATCAAGATCACACACACACCCCCATCATCAAGATCACACACACACCCCCATCATCAAGATCACACACACACCCCCATCATCAAGATCACACACACACCCCCATCATCAAGATCACACACACACCCTCATCATCAAGATCACACACACACCCCCATCATCAAGATCACACACACACCCCCATCATCAAGATCACACACACACCCCCATCATCAAGATCACACACACACCCCCATCATCAAGATCACACACACACCCCCATCATCAAGATCACACACACACCCCCATCATCAAGATCACACACACACCCCCATCATCAAGATCACACACACACCCCCATCATCAAGATCACACACACACCCCCATCATCAAGATCACACACACACCCCCATCATCAAGATCACACACACACCCCCATCATCAAGATCACACACACACCCCCATCATCAAGATCACACACACACCCCCATCATCAAGATCACACACACACCCCCATCATCAAGATCACACACACACCCCCATCATCAAGATCACACACACACCCCCATCATCAAGATCACACACACACCCCCATCATCAAGATCACACACACACCCCATCATCAAGATCACACACACACCCCCATCATCAAGATCACACACACACCCCCATCATCAAGATCACACACACACCCCCATCATCAAGATCACACACACACCCCCATCATCAAGATCACACACACACCCCCATCATCAAGATCACACACACACCCCCATCATCAAGATCACACACACACCCCCATCATCAAGATCACACACACACCCCCATCATCAAGATCACACACACACCCCCATCATCAAGATCACACACACACCCCCATCATCAAGATCACACACACACCCCCATCATCAAGATCACACACACACCCCCATCATCAAGATCACACACACACCCCCATCATCAAGATCACACACACACCCCCATCATCAAGATCACACACACACCCCCATCATCAAGATCACACACACACCCCCATCATCAAGATCACACACACACCCCCATCATCAAGATCACACACACACCCCCATCATCAAGATCACACACACACCCCCATCATCAAGATCACACACACACCCCCATCATCAAGATCACACACACACCCCCATCATCAAGATCACACACACACCCCCATCATCAAGATCACACACACACCCCCATCATCAAGATCACACACACACCCCCATCATCAAGATCACACACACACCCCCATCATCAAGATCACACACACACCCCCATCATCAAGATCACACACACACCCCCATCATCAAGATCACACACACACCCCCATCATCAAGATCACACACACACCCCATCATCAAGATCACACACACACCCCCATCATCAAGATCACACACACACCCCCATCATCAAGATCACACACACACCCCCATCATCAAGATCACACACACACCCCCATCATCAAGATCACACACACACCCCCATCATCAAGATCACACACACACCCCCATCATCAAGATCACACACACACCCCCATCATCAAGATCACACACACACCCCCATCATCAAGATCACACACACACCCCCATCATCAAGATCACACACACACCCCCATCATCAAGATCACACACACACCCCCATCATCAAGATCACACACACACCCCCATCATCAAGATCACACACACACCCCCATCATCAAGATCACACACACACCCCCATCATCAAGATCACACACACACCCCCATCATCAAGATCACACACACACCCCCATCATCAAGATCACACACACACCCCCATCATCAAGATCACACACACACCCCCATCATCAAGATCACACACACACCCCCATCATCAAGATCACACACACACCCCCATCATCAAGATCACACACACACCCCCATCATCAAGATCACACACACACCCCATCATCAAGATCACACACACACCCCCATCATCAAGATCACACACACACCCCCATCATCAAGATCACACACACACCCCCATCATCAAGATCACACACACACCCCCATCATCAAGATCACACACACACCCCCATCATCAAGATCACACACACACCCCCATCATCAAGATCACACACACACCCCCATCATCAAGATCACACACACACCCCCATCATCAAGATCACACACACACCCCCATCATCAAGATCACACACACACCCCCATCATCAAGATCACACACACACCCCCATCATCAAGATCACACACACACCCCCATCATCAAGATCACACACACACCCCCATCATCAAGATCACACACACACCCCCATCATCAAGATCACACACACACCCCCATCATCAAGATCACACACACACCCCCATCATCAAGATCACACACACACCCCCATCATCAAGATCACACACACACCCCCATCATCAAGATCACACACACACCCCCATCATCAAGATCACACACACACCCCCATCATCAAGATCACACACACACCCCCATCATCAAGATCACACACACACCCCCATCATCAAGATCACACACACACCCCCATCATCAAGATCACACACACACCCCCATCATCAAGATCACACACACACCCCCATCATCAAGATCACACACACACCCCCATCATCAAGATCACACACACACCCCCATCATCAAGATCACACACACACCCCATCATCAAGATCACACACACACCCCCATCATCAAGATCACACACACACCCCCATCATCAAGATCACACACACACCCCCATCATCAAGATCACACACACACCCCCATCATCAAGATCACACACACACCCCCATCATCAAGATCACACACACACCCCCATCATCAAGATCACACACACACCCCCATCATCAAGATCACACACACACCCCCATCATCAAGATCACACACACACCCCCATCATCAAGATCACACACACACCCCCATCATCAAGATCACACACACACCCCCATCATCAAGATCACACACACACCCCCATCATCAAGATCACACACACACCCCCATCATCAAGATCACACACACACCCCCATCATCAAGATCACACACACACCCCCATCATCAAGATCACACACACACCCCCATCATCAAGATCACACACACACCCCCATCATCAAGATCACACACACACCCCCATCATCAAGATCACACACACACCCCCATCATCAAGATCACACACACACCCCCATCATCAAGATCACACACACACCCCCATCATCAAGATCACACACACACCCCCATCATCAAGATCACACACACACCCCCATCATCAAGATCACACACACACCCCCATCATCAAGATCACACACACACCCCCATCATCAAGATCACACACACACCCCCATCATCAAGATCACACACACACCCCCATCATCAAGATCACACACACACCCCCATCATCAAGATCACACACACACCCCCATCATCAAGATCACACACACACCCCCATCATCAAGATCACACACACACCCCCATCATCAAGATCACACACACACCCCCATCATCAAGATCACACACACACCCCCATCATCAAGATCACACACACACCCCCATCATCAAGATCACACACACACCCCCATCATCAAGATCACACACACACCCCCATCATCAAGATCACACACACACCCCCATCATCAAGATCACACACACACCCCCATCATCAAGATCACACACACACCCCCATCATCAAGATCACACACACACCCCCATCATCAAGATCACACACACACCCCCATCATCAAGATCACACACACACCCCCATCATCAAGATCACACACACACCCCCATCATCAAGATCACACACACACCCCCATCATCAAGATCACACACACACCCCCATCATCAAGATCACACACACACCCCCATCATCAAGATCACACACACACCCCCATCATCAAGATCACACACACACCCCCATCATCAAGATCACACACACACCCCCATCATCAAGATCACACACACACCCCCATCATCAAGATCACACACACACCCCATCATCAAGATCACACACACACCCCCATCATCAAGATCACACACACACCCCCATCATCAAGATCACACACACACCCCCATCATCAAGATCACACACACACCCCCATCATCAAGATCACACACACACCCCCATCATCAAGATCACACACACACCCCCATCATCAAGATCACACACACACCCCCATCATCAAGATCACACACACACCCCCATCATCAAGATCACACACACACCCCCATCATCAAGATCACACACACACCCCCATCATCAAGATCACACACACACCCCCATCATCAAGATCACACACACACCCCCATCATCAAGATCACACACACACCCCCATCATCAAGATCACACACACACCCCATCATCAAGATCACACACACACCCCCATCATCAAGATCACACACACACCCCCATCATCAAGATCACACACACACCCCCATCATCAAGATCACACACACACCCCCATCATCAAGATCACACACACACCCCCATCATCAAGATCACACACACACCCCCATCATCAAGATCACACACACACCCCCATCATCAAGATCACACACACACCCCCATCATCAAGATCACACACACACCCCCATCATCAAGATCACACACACACCCCCATCATCAAGATCACACACACACCCCCATCATCAAGATCACACACACACCCCCATCATCAAGATCACACACACACCCCCATCATCAAGATCACACACACACCCCCATCATCAAGATCACACACACACCCCCATCATCAAGATCACACACACACCCCCATCATCAAGATCACACACACACCCCCATCATCAAGATCACACACACACCCCCATCATCAAGATCACACACACACCCCCATCATCAAGATCACACACACACCCCCATCATCAAGATCACACACACACCCCCATCATCAAGATCACACACACACCCCCATCATCAAGATCACACACACACCCCCATCATCAAGATCACACACACACCCCCATCATCAAGATCACACACACACCCCATCATCAAGATCACACACACACCCCCATCATCAAGATCACACACACACCCCCATCATCAAGATCACACACACACCCCCATCATCAAGATCACACACACACCCCCATCATCAAGATCACACACACACCCCCATCATCAAGATCACACACACACCCCCATCATCAAGATCACACACACACCCCCATCATCAAGATCACACACACACCCCATCATCAAGATCACACACACACCCCCATCATCAAGATCACACACACACCCCCATCATCAAGATCACACACACACCCCCATCATCAAGATCACACACACACCCCCATCATCAAGATCACACACACACCCCCATCATCAAGATCACACACACACCCCCATCATCAAGATCACACACACACCCCATCATCAAGATCACACACACACCCCCATCATCAAGATCACACACACACCCCCATCATCAAGATCACACACACACCCCCATCATCAAGATCACACACACACCCCCATCATCAAGATCACACACACACCCCCATCATCAAGAACACACACACCCCCATCATCAAGATCACACACACACCCCCATCATCAAGATCACACACACACCCCCATCATCAAGATCACACACACACCCCCATCATCAAGATCACACACACACCCCCATCATCAAGATCACACACACACCCCCATCATCAAGATCACACACACACCCCCATCATCAAGATCACACACACACCCCCATCATCAAGATCACACACACACCCCCATCATCAAGATCACACACACACCCCCATCATCAAGATCACACACACACCCCCATCATCAAGATCACACACACACCCCCATCATCAAGATCACACACACACCCCCATCATCAAGATCACACACACACCCCCATCATCAAGATCACACACACACCCCCATCATCAAGATCACACACACACCCCCATCATCAAGATCACACACACACCCCCATCATCAAGATCACACACACACCCCCATCATCAAGATCACACACACACCCCCATCATCAAGATCACACACACACCCCCATCATCAAGATCACACACACACCCCCATCATCAAGATCACACACACACCCCCATCATCAAGATCACACACACACCCCCATCATCAAGATCACACACACACCCCCATCATCAAGATCACACACACACCCCCATCATCAAGATCACACACACACCCCCATCATCAAGATCACACACACACCCCCATCATCAAGATCACACACACACCCCCATCATCAAGATCACACACACACCCCCATCATCAAGATCACACACACACCCCCATCATCAAGATCACACACACACCCCCATCATCAAGATCACACACACACCCCCATCATCAAGATCACACACACACCCCCATCATCAAGATCACACACACACCCCCATCATCAAGATCACACACACACCCCCATCATCAAGATCACACACACACCCCCATCATCAAGATCACACACACACCCCCATCATCAAGATCACACACACACCCCCATCATCAAGATCACACACACACCCCATCATCAAGATCACACACACACCCCCATCATCAAGATCACACACACACCCCCATCATCAAGATCACACACACACCCCCATCATCAAGATCACACACACACCCCCATCATCAAGATCACACACACACCCCCATCATCAAGATCACACACACACCCCCATCATCAAGATCACACACACACCCCATCATCAAGATCACACACACACCCCATCATCAAGATCACACACACACCCCCATCATCAAGATCACACACACACCCCCATCATCAAGATCACACACACACCCCCATCATCAAGATCACACACACACCCCCATCATCAAGATCACACACACACCCCCATCATCAAGATCACACACACACCCCCATCATCAAGATCACACACACACCCCCATCATCAAGATCACACACACACCCCCATCATCAAGATCACACACACACCCCCATCATCAAGATCACACACACACCCCCATCATCAAGATCACACACACACCCCCATCATCAAGATCACACACACACCCCCATCATCAAGATCACACACACACCCCCATCATCAAGATCACACACACACCCCCATCATCAAGATCACACACACACCCCCATCATCAAGATCACACACACACCCCATCATCAAGATCACACACACACCCCCATCATCAAGATCACACACACACCCCCATCATCAAGATCACACACACACCCCCATCATCAAGATCACACACACACCCCCATCATCAAGATCACACACACACCCCCATCATCAAGATCACACACACACCCCCATCATCAAGATCACACACACACCCCCATCATCAAGATCACACACACACCCCCATCATCAAGATCACACACACACCCCCATCATCAAGATCACACACACACCCCCATCATCAAGATCACACACACACCCCCATCATCAAGATCACACACACACCCCCATCATCAAGATCACACACACACCCCCATCATCAAGATCACACACACACCCCCATCATCAAGATCACACACACACCCCCATCATCAAGATCACACACACACCCCCATCATCAAGATCACACACACACCCCCATCATCAAGATCACACACACACCCCCATCATCAAGATCACACACACACCCCCATCATCAAGATCACACACACACCCCCATCATCAAGATCACACACACACCCCCATCATCAAGATCACACACACACCCCCATCATCAAGATCACACACACACCCCCATCATCAAGATCACACACACACCCCCATCATCAAGATCACACACACACCCCCATCATCAAGATCACACACACACCCCCATCATCAAGATCACACACACACCCCCATCATCAAGATCACACACACACCCCCATCATCAAGATCACACACACACCCATCATCAAGATCACACACACACCCCATCATCAAGATCACACACACACCCCCATCATCAAGATCACACACACACCCCCATCATCAAGATCACACACACACCCCCATCATCAAGATCACACACACACCCCCATCATCAAGATCACACACACACCCCATCATCAAGATCACACACACACCCCCATCATCAAGATCACACACACACCCCCATCATCAAGATCACACACACACCCCCATCATCAAGATCACACACACACCCCCATCATCAAGATCACACACACACCCCATCATCAAGATCACACACACACCCCCATCATCAAGATCACACACACACCCCCATCATCAAGATCACACACACACCCCATCATCAAGATCACACACACACCCCCATCATCAAGATCACACACACACCCCCATCATCAAGATCACACACACACCCCCATCATCAAGATCACACACACACCCCCATCATCAAGATCACACACACACCCCATCATCAAGATCACACACACACCCCCATCATCAAGATCACACACACACCCCCATCATCAAGATCACACACACACCCCCATCATCAAGATCACACACACACCCCATCATCAAGATCACACACACACCCCCATCATCAAGATCACACACACACCCCCATCATCAAGATCACACACACACCCCATCATCAAGATCACACACACACCCCCATCATCAAGATCACACACACACCCCATCATCAAGATCACACACACACCCCCATCATCAAGATCACACACACACCCCCATCATCAAGATCACACACACACCCCCATCATCAAGATCACACACACACCCCCATCATCAAGATCACACACACACCCCATCATCAAGATCACACACACACC
>NW_027140971.1:17500-20000 GCF_036365525.1 Heterodontus francisci
CTCTCACGCGCTCTCTCTCTCACGCTCTCTCTCTCTCACGCTCTCTCTCTCTCTCACGCGCTCTCTCTCTCACGCGCTCTCACGCGCTCTCTCTCACGCGCTCTCTCTCACGCGCTCTCTCTCACGCGCTCTCTCTCACGCGCGCTCTCTCACGCGCGCTCTCTCACGCGCGCTCTCTCTCGCGCTCTCTCTCGCGCTCTCTCTCGCGCTCTCTCTCTCACGCGCGCTCTCTCTCACGCGCGCTCTCTCTCGCGCGCTCTCTCTCACGCGCGCTCTCTCTCACGCGCGCTCTCTCTCACGCGCGCTCTCTCTCTCACGCTCTCTCTCTCACGCTCTCTCTCTCACGCTCTCTCTCTCACGCTCTCTCTCTCTCTCACGCGCTCTCTCTCTCACGCGCTCTCTCACTCACGCTCTCTCTCTCTCACGCTCTCTCTCTCTCTCACGCGCTCTCTCTCTCTCGCGCGCTCTCTCTCTCGCGCGCTCTCACTCTCGCGCGCTCTCACTCTCGCGCTCTCACTCTCGCGCTCTCACTCTCGCGCTCTCACTCTCGCGCTCTCACTCTCGCGCTCTCACTCTCGCGCTCTCACTCTCGCGCTCTCTCACTCGCGCTCTCTCACTCTCGCGCTCTCTCACTCTCGCGCTCTCTCACTCTCGCGCTCTCTCACTCTCGCGCTCTCACTCTCGCGCTCTCTCACTCTCGCGCTCTCTCACTCTCGCGCTCTCTCACTCTCGCGCTCTCTCACTCTCGCGCTCTCTCACTCACGCGCTCTCTCTCACGCGCTCTCTCTCACGCGCTCTCTCTCACGCGCTCTCTCTCACGCGCTCTCTCTCACGCGCTCTCTCTCACGCGCGCTCTCACTCACGCGCTCTCTCTCACGCGCTCTCTCTCACGCGCTCTCTCTCACGCGCTCTCTCTCACGCGCTCTCTCTCTCTCTATCTCGCTCTCTCTATCTCGCTCTCTCTATCTCGCTCTCTCTATCTCGCTCTCTCTATCTCGCTCTCTCACAGTCACTCTCTCACAGTCACTCTCTCACAGTCACTCTCTCACAGTCACTCTCTCTCACTCTCTCTCGCTCTCTCTCGCTCTCTCTCGCTCTCTCTCGCTCTCTCTCGCTCTCTCTCGTTCGCTCTCTTGCTCGCTCTCTCGCTCTCTCTCTCGCTCTCTCTCTCGCTCTCTCTCTCGCTCTCTCGCTCTCTCTCTCGCTGTCTCTCTTGCTCGCTCTCTCTCGCTCTCTCACTCTCGCTCTCTCTCTCGCGCTCACTCTCGCTCTCTCTCTCGCTCTCTCTCTCGCTCTCTCTCTCGCTCTCTCTCTCGCTCTCTCTCTCGCTCTCTCTCTCGCGCTCTCTCTCGCTCTCTCTCTCGCGCTCTCTCTCGCTCTCTCTCTCGCTCTCTCTCTCGCGCTCTCTCTCGCGCTCTCTCTCGCGCTCTCTCTCGCTCTCTCTCTCGCTCTCTCTCTCGCTCTCTCTCTCGCTCTCTCTCTCGCGCTCTCTCTCGCGCTCTCTCTCGCGCTCTCTCTCGCGCTCTCGCTCTCGCGCTCTCTCGCTCTCACACACTCGCTCTCTCTCACTCTCACTCTCTCACTCTCTCACTTTCGCTCGCTCTCTCGCTCTCTTGCTCGCTCTCTTGCTCGCTCTCTCTCTCGCTCTCTCTCTCGCTCTCTTGCTCTCTCTCTTGCTCTCTCTTGCTCTCTCGCTCTCTCTCTCGCTCTCTCTCTCGCTCTCGCTCTCTCTCTCTCGCTCTCTCTCTCTCGCTCTCTCTCTCACACTCGCTGTCTCACACACTCGCCCTCTCTCTCACTTTCTCTCTCCATCCCTCTTTCGCTCTCTCGCTCGCTCTCTCGCTCGCTCTCTCGCTCGCTCTCTCTCTCGCTCTCTCTCTCGCTCACTCTCTCGCTCACTCTCTCGCTCACTCACTTCCTATCTCGCTCTCTCTATCTCGCTCTCTCTATCTCGCTCTCTCTATCTCGCTCTCTCTATCTCGCTCTCTCACAGTCACTCTCAGTCACTCTCAGTCACTCTCTCTCGCTCTCTCTCGCTCTCGCGCTCTCTCGCTCTCACACACTCGCTCTCTCTCACTCTCTCACTCTCTCACTTTCGCTCGCTCTCTCGCTCTCTTGCTCGCTCTCTCGCTCTCTCTCTCGCTCTCTCTCTCGCTCTCTCTCTCGCTCTCTCTCTCGCTCTCTCGCTCTCGCTCTCTCTCTCTCGCTCTCTCTCTCTCGCTCTCTCTCTCTCGCTCTCTCTCTCGCTCTGTCTCGCTCTGTCTCTCACACTCGCTGTCTCACACACTCGCCCTCTCTCTCACTTTCTCTCTCCATCCCTCTTTCGCTCTCTCGCTCGCTCTCTCGCTCGCTCTCTCGCTCGCTCTCTCGCTCACTCTCTCGCTCACTCACTTCCTATCTCGCTCTCTCTATCTCGCTCTCTCTATCTCGCTCTCTCTATCTCGCTCTCTCTATCTCGCTCTCTCTATCTCGCTCTCTCTATCTCGCTCTCTCTCGCTCT
>NW_027140971.1:25000-33081 GCF_036365525.1 Heterodontus francisci
CTCTCTCTCTCACGCGCTCTCTCTCTCACGCGCTCTCTCTCTCACGCTCTCTCTCTCTCACGCTCTCTCTCTCTCTCACGCTCTCTCTCTCTCTCACGCGCTCTCTCTCTCACGCGCGCTCTCTCTCACGCGCGCTCTCTCTCACGCGCGCTCTCTCTCACGCGCGCTCTCTCTCACTCACGCTCTCTCTCTCACGCTCTCTCTCTCACGCTCTCTCTCTCACGCTCTCTCTCTCACGCTCTCTCTCTCTCTCACGCGCTCTCTCTCTCTCACGCGCTCTCTCTCTCTCACGCGCGCTCTCTCTCACGCTCTCTCTCTCACGCTCTCTCTCTCACGCTCTCTCTCTCACGCTCTCTCTCTCACGCTCTCTCTCTCACGCGCTCTCTCTCTCACGCGCTCTCTCTCTCACGCGCTCTCTCTCTCACGCGCTCTCTCTCTCACGCTCTCTCTCTCTCACGCTCTCTCTCTCTCTCACGCTCTCTCTCTCTCTCACGCTCTCTCTCTCTCTCACGCTCTCTCTCTCTCTCTCGCGCTCTCTCTCTCGCTCTCTCTCTCTCGCTCTCTCTCTCTCGCTCTCTCTCTCTCGCTCTCTCTCTCACGCTCTCTCTCTCACGCTCTCTCTCTCTCTCACGCTCTCTCTCTCTCTCACGCTCTCTCTCTCTCTCACGCGCTCTCTCTCTCACGCGCTCTCTCTCTCACGCGCTCTCTCTCACGCGCGCTCTCTCTCGCGCTCTCTCTCGCGCTCTCTCTCGCGCTCTCTCTCGCTCTCTCTCTCACGCGCTCTCTCTCTCACGCGCTCTCTCTCTCACGCGCTCTCTCTCTCACGCGCTCTCTCTCTCACGCGCTCTCTCTCTCACGCTCTCTCTCTCTCACGCTCTCTCTCTCTCTCACGCTCTCTCTCTCTCTCACGCTCTCTCTCTCTCTCACGCGCTCTCTCTCTCACGCGCTCTCTCTCTCGCTCTCTCTCTCTCGCTCTCTCTCTCTCGCTCTCTCTCTCTCGCTCTCTCTCTCTCGCTCTCTCTCTCACGCTCTCTCTCTCACGCTCTCTCTCTCTCTCACGCGCTCTCTTCTCTCACTCTCTCTCTCCGCTCTCTCTCTCACGCTCTCTCTCTCTCTCACGCTCTCTCTCTCTCTCACGCGCTCTCTCTCTCTCACGCGCTCTCTCTCTCTCACGCGCTCTCTCTCTCACGCGCTCTCTCTCTCACGCGCTCTCTCTCTCACGCGCTCTCTCTCTCACGCGCTCTCTCTCTCACGCTCTCTCTCTCTCACGCGCTCTCACGCGCTCTCTCTCACGCGCTCTCTCTCACGCGCGCTCTCTCTCGCGCTCTCTCTCGCGCTCTCTCTCGCGCTCTCTCTCGCGCTCTCTCTCGCGCTCTCTCTCTCGCGCTCTCTCTCACGCGCGCTCTCTCTCACGCGCGCTCTCTCTCACGCGCGCTCTCTCTCTCACGCTCTCTCTCTCACGCTCTCTCTCTCACGCTCTCTCTCTCACGCTCTCTCTCTCACGCTCTCTCTCTCACGCTCTCTCTCTCACGCTCTCTCTCTCTCTCACGCGCTCTCTCTCTCTCACGCGCGCTCTCTCTCACGCTCTCTCTCTCACGCTCTCTCTCTCACGCGCTCTCTCTCACGCGCTCTCTCTCTCACGCGCTCTCTCTCTCACGCGCTCTCTCTCTCACGCTCTCTCTCTCTCACGCTCTCTCTCTCTCTCACGCTCTCTCTCTCTCTCACGCTCTCTCTCTCTCTCACGCTCTCTCTCTCTCTCACGCGCTCTCTCTCTCACGCGCTCTCTCTCTCTCGCTCTCTCTCTCTCGCTCTCTCTCTCACGCTCTCTCTCTCTCTCACGCTCTCTCTCTCTCTCACGCTCTCTCTCTCTCTCACGCTCTCTCTCTCTCTCACGCGCTCTCTCTCTCACGCGCTCTCTCTCACGCGCTCTCTCTCACGCGCGCTCTCTCTCGCGCTCTCTCTCGCGCTCTCTCTCTCACGCGCTCTCTCTCTCACGCGCTCTCTCTCTCACGCGCTCTCTCTCTCACGCTCTCTCTCTCTCACGCTCTCTCTCTCTCTCACGCTCTCTCTCTCTCTCACGCTCTCTCTCTCTCTCACGCGCTCTCTCTCTCACGCGCTCTCTCTCTCTCGCTCTCTCTCTCTCGCTCTCTCTCTCTCGCTCTCTCTCTCTCGCTCTCTCTCTCTCGCTCTCTCTCTCACGCTCTCTCTCTCACGCTCTCTCTCTCTCTCACGCTCTCTCTCTCTCTCACGCTCTCTCTCTCTCTCACGCTCTCTCTCTCTCTCACGCGCTCTCTCTCTCACGCGCTCTCTCTCTCACGCTCTCTCTCTCACGCGCTCTCTCTCTCTCGCTCTCTCTCTCTCGCTCTCTCTCTCACGCTCTCTCTCTCTCTCACGCTCTCTCTCTCTCACGCGCTCTCTCTCTCACGCGCTCTCTCTCTCACGCGCGCTCTCTCTCTCACGCTCTCTCTCTCACGCTCTCTCTCTCACGCTCTCTCTCTCACGCTCTCTCTCTCACGCTCTCTCTCTCACGCTCTCTCTCTCACGCGCTCTCTCTCTCACGCTCTCTCTCTCACGCTCTCTCTCACGCTCTCTCTCTCACGCTCTCTCTCTCTCTCACGCTCTCTCTCTCTCTCACGCGCTCTCTCTCTCTCACGCGCTCTCTCTCTCACGCGCTCTCTCTCTCACGCGCTCTCTCTCTCACGCGCTCTCTCTCTCACGCGCTCTCTCTCTCACGCGCTCTCTCTCTCACGCGCTCTCTCTCTCACGCGCTCTCTCTCTCACGCGCTCTCTCTCTCACGCGCTCTCTCTCTCACGCGCTCTCTCTCTCACGCTCTCTCTCTCTCACGCTCTCTCTCTCTCTCTCACGCTCTCTCTCTCTCTCACGCGCTCTCTCTCTCACGCGCTCTCTCTCAGGCTCTCTCACGCGCTCTCTCTCACGCGCTCTCTCTCACGCGCTCTCTCTCACGCGCTCTCTCTCACGCGCTCTCTCTCGCGCTCTCTCTCGCGCTCTCTCTCGCGCTCTCTCTCGCGCTCTCTCTCGTGCTCTCTCTCTCGCGCGCTCTCTCTCACGCGCGCTCTCCTCTCACGCGCGCTCTCTCTCACGCGCGCTCTCTCTCACGCGCGCTCTCTCTCACGCGCGCTCTCTCTCACGCGCGCTCTCTCTCACGCGCGCTCTCTCTCTCGCGCGCTTCTCTCTCACGCGCGCTCTCTCTCTCACGCTCTCTCTCTCACGCGCGCTCTCATCTCTCACGCGCTCTCTCTCTCACGCGCTCTCTCACGCTCTCTCTCTCACGCTCTCTCTCTCTCTCACGCTCTCTCTCTCTCTCCACGCGCTCTCTCTCTCACGCGCTCTCTCTCTCACGCGCTCTCTCTCACGCGCTCTCTCTCACGCGCTCTCTCTCTCACGCGCTCTCTCTCTCACGCGCTCTCTCTCTCACGCGCTCTCTCTCTCACGCTCTCTCTCTCTCACGCTCTCTCTCTCTCTCACGCTCTCTCTCTCTCTCACGCTCTCTCTCTCTCTCACGCGCTCTCTCTCTCACGCGCTCTCTCTCTCACGCGCTCTCTCTCACGCGCTCTCTCTCACGCGCGTCTCTCTCACGCGCGCTCTCTCTCTCACGCTCTCTCTCTCACGCTCTCTCTCTCACGCTCTCTCTCTCACGCTCTCTCTCTCACGCTCTCTCTCTCTCTCACGCGCTCTCTCTCTCTCACGCGCGCTCTCTCTCACGCTCTCTCTCTCACGCTCTCTCTCTCACGCTCTCTCTCTCACGCTCTCTCTCTCTCTCACGCGCTCTCTCTCTCTCACGCGCTCTCTCTCTCACGCGCTCTCTCTCTCACGCGCTCTCTCTCTCACGCGCTCTCTCTCTCACGCGCTCTCTCTCTCACGCGCTCTCTCTCTCTCGCGCTCTCTCTCTCTCACGCGCTCTCTCTCTCGCTCTCTCTCTCGCTCTCTCTCTCTCGCTCTCTCTCCGCTCTCTCCTCACGCTCCTCTCTCTCACGCTCTCTCTCTCTACGCTCTCTCTCTCTCTCACGCTCTCTCTCTCACTCACGCGCACTCTCTCTCCACGCGCTCTCTCTCTCACGCGCTCTCTCTCTCACGCGCTCTCTCTCTCACGCGCTCTCTCTCTCTCACTTCCTATCTCGCTCTCTCTATCTCGCTCTCTCTATCTCGCTCTCTCTATCTCGCTCTCTCTATCTCGCTCTCTCTATCTCGCTCTCCCTATCTCGCTCTCTCTCTCACGCTCTCTCTCTCACGCTCTCTCTCTCTCACGCTCTCTCTCTCTCACGCTCTCTCTCTCTCACGCTCTCTCTCTCTCACGCTCTCTCTCTCTCACGCGCTCTCTCTCTCACGCGCTCTCTCTCACGCGCTCTCTCTCTCGCGCTCTCTCTCTCGCTCTCTCTCTCTCTCACGCTCTCTCTCTCTCTCACGCTCTCTCTCTCTCTCACGCTCTCTCTCTCACGCTCTCTCTCTCACGCTCTCTCTCTCACGCTCTCTCTCTCACGCTCTCTCTCTCACGCTCGCTCTCTCTCACGCGCTCTCTCTCACGCTCTCTCTCTCTCACGCTCTCTCTCTCTCACGCTCTCTCTCTCTCACGCGCTCTCTCTCTCACGCGCTCTCTCTCACGCGCTCTCTCTCACGCGCTCTCTCTCACGCGCTCTCTCTCACGCGCTCTCTCTCACGCGCTCTCTCTCACGCGCTCTCTCTCACGCGCTCTCTCTCTCACGCGCTCTCTCTCTCACGCGCTCTCTCTCTCACGCGCTCTCTCTCTCACGCGCTCTCTCTCTCACGCGCTCTCTCTCTCACGCGCTCTCTCTCTCTCGCTTCCTATCTCGCTCTCTCTATCTCGCTCTCTCTATCTCGCTCTCTCTATCTCGCTCTCTCTATCTCGCTCTCTCTATCTCGCTCTCTCTATCTCACTCTCTCTATCTCGCTCTCTCTCGCTCTCTCTCGCTCTCTCTCGCTCTCTCTCGTTCGCTCTCTTCGTTCGCTCTCTCGTTCGCTCTCTTGCTCGCTCTCTTGCTCGCTCTCTCACTCTCTGTCACTCTCTCTCTCGCTGGCTCTCTTGCTCGCTCTCTCTCGCTCTCTCTCTCGCTCTCTCTCTCGCTCTCTCTCTCGCTCTCTCTCTCGCTCTCTCTCTCGCGCTCACTCTCGCGCTCACTCTCGCGCTCACTCTCGCGCTCACTCTCGCTCTCTCTCTCGCTCTCACTCTCGCGCTCTCTCGCTCTCACTCTCGCGCTCTCTCTCGCTCTCTCTCATCGCTCTCTCTCTCGCTCTCACTCTCGCGCTCTCTCTCGCTCTCTCTCTCGCTCTCTCTCTCGCTCTCTCTCTCTCTCTCTCTCGCTCTCCTCTCTCGCGCTCTCTCTCTCGCTCTCTCTCTCGCTCTCTCTCTCGCGCTCACTCTCGCGCTCACTCTCGCGCTCACTCTCGCGCTCTCTCGCTCTCGCGCTCTCTCGCTCTCGCGCTCTCTCTCTCACGCGCTCTCTCTCACGCGCTCTCTCTCTCACGCGCTCTCTCTCACGTGCTCTCTCACTCTCGCTCTCTCTCACGCGCTCTCTCTCACGCGCTCGCTCTCTCTCACGCGCTCGCTCTCTCTCACGCGCTCGCTCTCTCTCACGCGCTCGCTCTCTCTCGCGCTCGCTCTCTCTCGCGCATCGCTCTCTCACGCGCTCGCTCTCTCTCACGCGCTCGCTCTCTCTCACGCGCTCGCTGTCTCTCACGCGCTCTCTCTCTCTCACGCTCTCTCTCGCTCTCTCACGCTCTCTCTCACGCTCTCTCTCTCTCTCACGCTCTCTCTCTTTCGCTCTCTCTCGCTCTCTCTCTTTCGCTCTCTCTCACGCTCTCTCTCTTTCGCTCTCTCTCACGCTCTCTCTCTTTCGCTCTCTCGCTCTCGCCCTGTCTCTCCCTCGCTCTCGCCCTGTCTCTCCCTCGCTCTCGCCCTGTCTCTCCTCGCTCTCGCCCTGTCTCGCCCTCGCTCTCGCCCCTGTCTCGCCCTCGCTCTCGCCCTGTCTCGCCCTCGCCCTCGCTCTCGCCCTGTCTCGCCCTCGCCCTCAGCTCTCGCCCTGTCTCGCCCTCGCTCTCGCTCTCGCCCTCGCCCTCGCCCTCGCTCTCGCTCTCGCCCTCGCCCTCGCTCTCTGCCCTCGCCCTCACCTCGCCCTCGCCCTCGCTCTCGCCCTCGCTCTCGCCCTCGCTCTCGCCCTCGCTCTCGCTATCTCGCTCTCTCTCACGCTCTCTCTCTCACGCGCTCTCTCTCTCACGCGCTCTCTCTCTCACGCGCTCTCTCTCTCACGCGCTCCTCCGCCTCTCTCTCGCGCGCTCTCTCTCGCGCGCTCTCTCTCGCGCGCTCTCTCTCACGCGCTCGCTCTCTCTCACGCGCTCGCTCTCTCTCACGCGCTCGCTCTCTCTCACGCGCTCGCTCTCTCTCACGCGCTCGCTCTCTCTCACGCGCTCGCTCTCTCTCACGCGCTCGCTCTCTCTCACGCGCTCGCTCTCTCTCACGCGCTCGCTCTCTCTCACGCTCTCTCTCACGCTCTCTCTCACGCTCTCTCTCTCGCTCTCTCTCACGCTCTCTCTCACGCTCTCTCTCTTCGCTCTCTCGCTCTCGCCCTGTCTCTCCCTCGCTCTCGCCCTGTCTCTCCCTCGCTCTCGCCCTGTCTCTCCCTCGCTCTCGCCCTTTCTCTCCCTCGCTCTCGCCCTGTCTCTCCCTCGCTCTCGCCCTGTCTCTCCCTCGCTCTCGCCCTGTCTCTCCCTCGCTCTCGCCCTGTCTCTCCCTCGCTCTCGCCCTGTCTCGCCCTCGCTCTCGCCCTGTCTCGCCCTCGCTCTCGCCCTGTCTCGCCCTCGCCCTGTCTCGCCCTCGCTCTCGCCCTCGCTCTCGCCCTCGCTCTCGCTCTCGCTCTCGCCCTCGCTCTCGCTCTCGCCCTCGCTCTCGCCCTCGCCCTCGCTATCTCGCCCTCTCTCTCACGCTCTCTCTCTCACGCTCTCTCTCTCACGCTCTCTCTCTCTCACGCTCTCTCTCTCTCACGCGCTCTCTCTCTCACGCGCTCTCTCTCTCACGCTCTCTCTCTCTCACGCTCTCTCTCTCTCACGCGCTCTCTCTCTCACGCGCTCTCTCTCTCACGCGCTCTCTCTCTCTCGCGCTCTCTCTCACGCGCTCTCTCTCACGCGCTCTCTCTCACGCGCTCTCTCTCACGCGCTCTCTCTCACGCGCTCTCTCTCACGCGCGCTCTCTCACGCTCTCTCTCTCTCACGCTCTCTCTCTCTCTCGCTCTCTCTCTCTCTCACGCTCTCTCTCTCTCTCACGCTCTCTCTCTCTCTCACGCTCTCTCTCTCTCACGCGCTCTCTCTCACGCGCTCTCTCTCACGCGCTCTCTCTCACGCGCTCTCTCTCACGCGCTCTCTCTCACGCGCTCTCTCTCACGCGCTCTCTCTCACGCGCTCTCTCTCACGCGCTCTCTCTCACGCGCTCTCTCTCACGCGCTCTCTCTCTCGCCTCTCTCTCTCTCGCTCTCTCTCTCTCGCTCTCTCTCTCTCGCTCTCTCTCTCTCGCGCTCTCTCTCTCGCGCTCTCTCTCTCTCTCGCGCGCTCTCTCTCTCGCGCGCTCTCTCTCTCGCGCGCTCTCTCTCTCGCGCGCTCTCTCTCTCGCGCGCTCTCTCTCTCGCGCGCTCTCTCTCTCTCGCGCGCTCTCTCTCTCTCGCGCGCTCTCTCTCTCTCGCGCGCTCTCTCTCTCTCGCGCTCTCTCTCTCTCGCGCGCTCTCTCTCTCTCGCGCGCTCTCTCTCTCTCGCGCGCTCTCTCTCTCTCGCGCGCTCTCTCTCTCTCGCGCGCTCTCTCTCTCTCGCGCGCTCTCTCTCTCTCGCGCGCTCTCTCTCTCTCGCGCGCTCTCTCTCTCTCGCTCTCTCTCTCTCGCTCTCTCTATCTCGCTCTCTCTATCTCGCTCTCTCACAGTCACTCTCTATCTCGCTCTCTCACAGTCACTCTCTCTCGCTCTCTCTCGCTGTCTCTCGCTCTCTCTCGCTCTCTCTCGCTCTCTCTCGCTCTCTCTCGCTCTCTCTCGCTCTCTCTCGCTCTCTCTCGCTCTCTCTCGCTCTA